>NW_022589713.1:10856276-10943464 GCF_004348235.1 Phoca vitulina | reverse complement strand
GAAGGAAGGAAGGAAGGAAGGAAGGAAGGAAGGAAGGAAGGAAGGAAGGAAAAGAGAAGAGAAGAGAATAAAAGGAAAAAAAAAAGAAAAAGAAAAAGAAAGAGAGGCCAGAAGCTGGTTCCTTGAATAGATAAATAAAATTAATAAAACTTCAGCCAGACTCATCAAGAAAAAGAGAAAGAAGACTCAAATTAAAAAAATTATAAAGGAGAAATAATAACCAACACCATAGGAATACAAAGAATTATGAGAATATAATGAAAAATTATATGCCAACAAATTGGACAATCTAGAAGAAATGGATAAATTCCTAGAAACCTATAGTGTTCCAAAACTGAACCAGGAAGAAATAGAAAATTTGAACACACATTATTGGCAATGAAATTTAATCACTAAACATAAAACCCCAAAAACAAAAGTCCAGACCCAGATGGCTTCAGAAATGAATTCCGGCAAACCTTTAAAGAAGAATTGATACCTATTCTTGTCAAACTATTCCAAAAAATAGATGAGCAAGGAAAGCATCCAAATTCATTCTGCAAGGCCAGCATTATCCTGATACCAAAATTAGAGAGAAAGAAAACTATAGGCCAATATCTCTGATGAACAAAGGTGTCAAAATCTTCAAGTATTAGCCAACTGAATCCAATAATACATTTTAAAAAAATCATTCACCATGATCAAGTGGGATTTATTTCTGGGACTCAAAGGTAGTTCAATATTTGCAAATGAATCCACATGATACAGCAGTTAAGAAAAGAAAGGATAAAAACCATATGAGCATGTCAATAGATGCAGAAAATTCATTTGCAAAGTCAAACTCATTTAGTTTTATTTAACTTTACTTAGATCAGCATTATCCAAGGTATAAGTGAATAACTTTGAAGTTTGAAGGAAAAAATGGAAATATTAATATGAAAGAGATAGAATGACAAATGTGTGAGAGAGAATGCTATAAACTCCAGTCCTCATGAATTAGGAGGAAGAACAAAGGCATGTGGTCTGTAAAGCTGAGAGGTGGTGAGGCATGGAGAGCAGATGCAAGCTGTGTATCATTTCACATTCCTTTGCAGCTTCAGAGGAAAAGAGGAGGAGATATGAAAGGATTGGTATGTCATGTGACTAAACATCCCCCTAAACGCCAATGGTTAAGAGCAGAAAAATCCTCATAATGCTTTGGAATAAGAAGAAAGCACTTTAATAGCAGATTCTAGTTCAGAGGATACATATTAATTCTGAGAGATTGTATAAGAAAGAGAAGACTTGACAGGAACCGACATTGGTTTTGTGAGTTGAAAATTACCTGGAAGACAAGATATAGAAAAGCTTTGTAAATCAGAACTAGAATTCTTCTGCTCTTGAAATTATAGGTCACGGAAATATTTGATTTAACCAGTCTCTAATGGTGCCAGCCTGTCAGGCTGAAGATTACTTACATGAGTTGCTTACAATGCAAAATAATAACCCTATTAAATTTAAGAAGGTTTAAAATGCATTTCCTTTTGATGGGATTAAGAAAGTCCTAATATTTAGAAAAAGGAAATTAATATTAATTTTCTGAGGGACTGACTTGCTTTAAATATATTTAAATAACAAAAGAACTACTTTTATCTTTACCTAGGAATTTAGGAAAGTGAATGGTGTGTGAAAAAAATTTTTAGTATTTGCAAGCATTTGATAAATTTTAAAGGGTTGCTGTTTCTTAGAATATAATATTAATGTACTTAGAATATAATATTAAACATTACAAAAAAAAGAAAAACAAGAATGCCTACTGCTTTCTCAAAAGTCTAAATTTATAATGTTTTCATACATCATTATTTCATTTTAGAAATTCTAATAAATTTTTGTTGTTTATTTTATATCTGTGTATAGTAAAATAAAAAGATACTAGAAAATTGTATGTATTATGAGGATTAAAAATGTCAATGCTTCTTAACCATTGTTTCCTATCTCCCAATACTGTCTTCTGAATCAATTGGTAATAACAGAGAAGACAGATACTGAGGAACTGAATTCAGAGTAATCAATGTGAATAGTGCTTTTAGCTCAACACGATAATAACCTATTACCTGTCTGTATTATTCATGTTAGCAAGAACATTTTTGTTTTCCAAGTCTACACATCTGAGTAATCAAATGCAAACTTTTTTCAATTGGGAAATGTTTGTTCCTAAACGATGACAACTCTTGCGAGTATTAAAGCATAATTTAGTCATCTAGAAGGGACTTATAATTATTAAACCCTGTAGCAGTGCTTATCTTACTTTTTTTGACAAGAATGCCCCAAAACAGAAGAGTCAGTGTCTGCCCTAACCTCAGAATTTCTTTCAAGTCTTATATATTATTTTTCAAATGCAAGCTAGTTTTATACTGTTTTCATAACACATTTTAGTTAATATAATTAATATGTTTTTAAGTTCCACAGAGTAACATAAATGCTCCTAGAAAATGTGCCACTTTTACACTACAGTTTCTAGCACCCAAGGAGGAAAGCTAGAAGAAGACACACTACATTGTGCAAATAGACCCATATAAGACCTAATTTACTTTTTAAATAATTTACATACCTATAGCACAGATTATCCAAGTATAATATTTCACTGAAGCTTTACGTACTATTCTATAATGAAATACTTTTGAAGATGATTACACCAAGTAAAAGAAAATTCATCTAAGGAGAATTAGGCAGGTCAGAGGGAAGGGAGACATTCTTTAAACAATAAATGACATTTCTTTTACATGCTAAAATCCATTAAAATAAAACTGCCTAAATTAAAATAAGATAATCAGGAAGCATTAAAAAATGAGAATAATGTGCTGCAATCAAATTTGGGTCCTAATCTCTTGCAATGAAATGATCATGCAGGGCTCCCTCTATTGGCTCCTCTGTGGTCTACATAAATTTCATAATGAAGGCCAAGCAACCTTCCAATATTAAAGATGTGCAAAGATTCATTAGAAAATGTTTTAAATTATCAAAGCAGATTTTCCCCCCAAATTGATGTTTAAGGTCATTAATCAACTGAGACTTTCTTTGTAGAGAACGAAATAGATATAACTGGAGGCAAATATGCATTGTTTTTAATAAGAAAAAAAAAGACCTTATATTCCTGGGTAATGAAAATGAGGTACGTATTGTGTATATTGGGCCTTTATCTTATCAGAAAGAAGAATTTTTAAGCAATACAATATCAAATTTTAAAAACTCTTCCCTGCTATGAGGTAGTTATTTACTTGTGATTAAAGTCTAGTTAAACAAGAGGTCTTAAACAGGAGGCTGACGACAGGCCAAGCATTGTTCAGTGCTCTCTACTGCATTCCCTCCTCAGATTTATTTCCCTTTCTCTACCCTGCTTTCCTCCCCCAACATTTTCAACTGCACTTTCTCCTCTTCCTCCTTGCCTCCTATTGCTACTCCATCTTCATTTCCAACCCCCCCTAAGTCTTAGGCTCTTGGTTCTGCAAGAAAAAGATGGCATTAGCAATATTCATTTCAAATTTTCCTATCAGTTCACAAATCTCTCCTTAAACAGTTCCTATTTCCTTAATCCTTATATAGAACATTCAATTCTTATCTCAACAGTTACTTTATTTCCCCCCTTTTATCTAAAATCTCGGGAAGATTCTGGTCCAACACATAGTCTGGTAAATGCTAGTCACATTCTATTCCAGGTACAGCTTGGATGAATGGAAATTCATAGAACCTGGCCTCAATAGTGGAGAGTTACTCTTCAGAGACCAGGGGAAAAAAACTAAAGGACCTAATAAAGGACTGTCATGTGATACCACCCTATTTAAGTTTCTACTGTTTGCTTCCCCATTTTAATTAGGCAAAAGTAATGAGCCCTTTGTTCTGCAGAACTGCAAAACTAAAAACTTCTCCAACAGAAGTCCTTCTGGCAAAGTAGCACATGTTAATTCTACATATTCCAAATTCAACCAGCTCTCACTAGAAATGGGACGCAAGTGGGTCTTTATCTCCTATTAAGTATTCAGTACCTGTTCCCTATCACCTGCAGTAATACATAGGCAATCCTAAAGGCCTTCCACAGCAAAAATCCTATACTGAAATAATCATGTTGAGAATAGGAAAATGAAGTCTAAATCTCTTTATTCCCATATAATCTTTCGTACTGTTTGAGGATCATATTGTGAGTTAAAGAACAGGTGACAAAATCCTCTAGATACCTATTTTTTTTGAACTGCTAGGTTAAATGAACCCCCATCCTAAATTCCAAACTTATACACCAGACTCAGTTATAACAGTGTAGAAATTTTATTAAGTGCTATCTAAAGGCTCAAGACAGTATTTTCATCTGCCTTTTTTTTTTGCTCCAGAGTGTTTAGCTAAGGCACATGACACGTTAAGCTATTTAAAACAGTGAAATCTCACAGTTATTTTATTTTAAATTATTTTTCTTCCCCTATTCATTTGTAGCCCAAGGATTACAATGTTTTTAATGATAGATTGCTATTCTGATTTATGTCATCGGGTGTTTTGGACTTAAACTATGTGATTCCACACATTTTACTTTGTACTCTTCTGACTGCTGTTATTAAGAAGTAATGTTCTCAGGAAATTTCCCATTGTAGCTCAGAGCCAATCATTACAGTTGACAGCACCCAAGGCCTCAAATGATAATGTCAAAAGTGAATTACAGCTTTCAAAATAAATTATTATTGGGCTACACTACATTGTGGAAGCAGTATACTTTTCAATCAAGGGTAGTTACTTTCAATCACATCTTTTTGAAAGACTTTCAAGATACTAACTTTCCAAATATTTTTAGGAATTTCAGAGCTTCTAGATTTTTACCATCCCTTCTCAAGTATCACTGAACTACCTATAAGACTAAAAAAAAGAATAGCCTAAGAGCTACATTACTCTGGATTATGGCTTTAACTTTATATTTAATATTCATTAGTCCCTCAGTTATTTTCTCTTAAGTTTTGGCTATTGGGTATTACTGTATTAACCCTATTTTAATAGGTACCAACTGAATCATTGGGAGCTCAGTGGATAGCAATAGAAGAGCTACAACAAAAATATTATTCTTCCTTTTTACCTTGATGACTACAGAATCTTTCACTTGTATTGTGAAAGGATGCTTCAAGATAATCACCAATAAGTGGGAAGCAAAACACAAGTCGGAATAAAATTAAGGGATTTTTTGCATTAGACATCAGATGCTCAAAAATCTCTTCAAATCTTGGGTTTTAATCTCCAGCTGGGCAGGATGATTTCACTATCAATTTGTGACCACTATCCTCAAATCAATACTACATACTGCTCAGACAATCTTACAAGTTTGCTTTTCTTTTCTTCATACCTACAATTTCACACCTTCTTTCTTTTTTTCCTGGAATGTCCAGCTTTTCTTCATCGTTTAATACTCAACAGGTGATCTTACAACATTCTTAATCAAGAAAATAAAAGCTAGGGCGCCTGGGTGGCTCAGTTGGTTAAGCGACTGCCTTCGGCTCAGGTCATGATCCTGGAGTCCCTGGATCGAGTCCCGCATTGGGCTCCCTGCTCAGCAAGGAGCCTGCTTCTCCCTCTGACCCTCTCCCCTCTCATGTGCTCTCTCTCTCTCATTCTCTCTGTCACAAAAAAAAAAAAAAAATTTAAAAAAAAAAAAAAAAAGAAAAGAAAAGCTATTAACATAATAGCTTTCATCCCTTCAGCATACAAATCCAGGTGAATTTTCACCCTTTCTCTCCCTCTATCTAATTAAAATTGAGAGTGTCTATAACCTGAACCCTTGCCCCTGATGTTTTTGCAGAAACCTCCTTTTGTCAGTCATCCCCTTCTGGAGCTTTTCAATTTCTACTCCTCTACTATAACTCTGTGTCCTTCCCATTAGCATCCATTACTAGGCCTCATTAAACAATAACAACAACAAAACCTCTATGGCCACATTCCAGCTCTTTTCCTACCTCTTTTTGAAACTTAAAAAAACAGAGGATTTTCTGGAAGAAGTCTGGGAAGATAACAGAGTAGGAGGGTCCTAAGCTCACCTTGTCACACCAATACAGTTAGCTAATACTCATATCAGCATAAATAACCTAGAAAACTACCCAAATACTAGAGAAAAAAACTCTGTAGCTAAAATTAGAGAAGAGGCCACTTCATAGAGGGTAGGAAGAGTGGAGAGATAAAAGGGCCCTGGCCTTCTGTGGTCAGAAAGGAACTGGGGGCCCAGAGAAAGGCAAGAACCAGACTCTCTTTGGCAAGAACCAGCCCACACAGGGAAGACAAATCCACACAACATTTGGCTTTGAAAGCAAGGGGGCTAAATTTCATGGGTTTTAAGAAAACAGAGGGACTTAATGCCTGGAATTTTAAAAAATTATCTGACTCAGCTCTGTGAGAGCCCTGAATGAATTAGGAAGCTGAGTCCCTACCCTTAGACAGGACTACAAACATCCTGTGAAGATCCAACTTAGAAGCTGCAGTTTGAAAAACACTTGAGGCTCATGGGAGGGAGTTCTTTACTCATCTCAGGCTGTGTCCTGGAAAGGCAGGGATTGCAAGGAGATCCCTCCAGGAACAGAGAAACTGGCAGGTACCATTTCCCTCATCTGCCCCTCAGCATAAACACATAGCCACCTGCAGGAACCAGCACAGTGCCAATATTCACTACTTAACTTACTTACACCAGGCCCTGCCCCCCACACATACATCATTGGATCACCCTTTTCAGTCATGCTTGCCTCAATCCCTACCTTTGGGTTCCTTCCCCTAGAAGACCAGCATAAACCTCACCAACACTTCATCTCCCAATCCACATATTTTGCAGGACTTTAGTCCAAGGGGTGTCAGCTGGTCACCTACCAGGAGGACGTGCACACCTTGTTAAAACTGCACCCCATGCCTCACCAGCCCCAGTCTCTGCAACAGTTGTGTGTCTCCTGTGCAAGAGGGCCAGTGCTACCTTGTTAAAAGTGAGCATCCTTCCCACTACTTTCAAAAGTAGGAGACATAGCTGACTTTCCTAATACACAAAAACAGACACAGAGAGTTAGATGAAATGAGGAGACAGAGGAATATGACCCAAGCGAAAGGACAGGACAAAAGCGACAGCAAGAAACCTAAGCAAAGCAGATACAATTATTATGCCTGATAGAGAATTTAAAGTAATGATCATAAAGATACTCACTGGATTTGAGAAAAGGGTGGAGGACATCAGTGAGACTCTTGACAAAGAGATAAAAAGGAACCAATCAGAGATGAAGAACACAGTAAATGAAATTTTAAATACACTTGATGGAATAAATAGCAGGCTAGAAGAGACAGAGGAACAAATTAACAATCTGGAAGGCAGATTAATGGAAAGTAATCAAGCTGAGCAGGTGAGTGAAAAAATATGTGAAATGAGAATAGATTTAGGAAACTCAGTGACTTCATCAAGCATAATAACATTCACATTATAGGTTCCAGAAGAAGACAGAAAAGGAGGAAGAAAATTTATTTTAAGAAATAATTGCTGAAAACTTCCCTAATCTGGAAAAGGAAACAGATATCCAAAAACATGCTGCCTATAAGAGGCTTATTTCAGACACAAAGCCATATGCAGATTTAAAGTGAGGAGATAGAGAAACTTTATCAAAAGAAAGTCAGTGTAACAATACTTAGACAAAATAGACTTTAAAACAAAGAATGTAACAAAAGACAAAGAAGGACACTATATAATAAAAGGGGCAATTCAACAAGAAGATATAACAATTATAAATATTAATTCACCAACATAGGAGCACCCAAATAAACAATTAATAACAAGCATCAAGGAACTAATTGATAGTAATACAACAATACTAGGGGACTTTAACACCCCCACTTACATCAATGGACAGATCATCTAAAAAGAAAATCAACAAAGAAAGAGGGGCTTTCAATGACATATTGGAACCAGATGGATTTAATAGATATATTCAGAACAGTCTATCCTAAAACAGCAGAATACACATTGTTTCCAAGTACACATGGAACGTTCTACAGAATGGATCACATGATAGGCCACAAAACAAGTCTAAACAAATTCAAAAAGATAAAAGTCATACATGCATCTTTTCTGACTACAACGCTTTGAAACTAGAAATCAACCACAAGAAAAAATCTGGAAAGAGCACAAATACATGGAGGTTAAATAACATGCTACTAAACAATGAACGGGTCAACCAAGAGATCAAATAAGAAATAAAAAATTACATGGAAACAGAAGAAAATGAAAACACAACAGTCCAAAATCTTGGGGATGCAGCAAAAGTGGTTGTAAGAGGGAAGTTTATACCACTATAGGCACTACAGGCCTACCTCAAGAAGCAAGAAAAATTGGGGGGCACCTGGGTGCCTCAGTCAGTGAAGCATCCAATTCTCGATTTTGGCTCAGGTCATGATATCAGGGTTATGAGATAGAACCCCAGGTCAGGCTCCTTGCTGGTCGTGGAGCCTGCTTAAGATTCTCTCTCTCCCTCTCCCTCTGCCCCTTCCCCCCACTTGCTCACACTCTTTCTCTTGGAAAAAAAAAAAAAAAAAGCAAGAAAAATTTCAAACAACCCAACCTTACAACTAAAGAAGCTAGAAAAAGAACAAATAAAATCTAAACCTAGCAGAAGGAAGAAAATAGTAAAGATTAGAACAGGAATAAAGATATAGAAACTAAAAAAAAATAATAGAATGGATCGATGAAACCAGGACCTGGTTCTTTGAAAATATCAACAAAATTGATAAACCTCTAGCCAGACTCATCAAAAAAAAAAAAAAAAAGGACTCAAAATCAGAAATGAAGAGAAATAACAACTGAACAACTGATACCACAGAAATACAAAGGATTATGAGAATATTATGAAAAATTATATGCCAACAAACTGCACAACTTAGAAGAATTGAATAAATTCCTAGAAACATATAACCTAGCAAAACTGAAGCAGGAAGAAATAAAAAAATTTGAACAGACCGATTACCAGCAATAAAATTGAATCGGTAATCAAAAGACTCCCACCAAATAAAAGTCCAGGACCAGATGGCTTCACAGACAAATTTTACAAACATTTAAAGAAGAGTTAATATCTATCCTCAAGCTATTCTAAAAATTAGAAGAGGAAGGAAAACTTCCAAATTCATTCTATGAAGCCAGCATAACCCTGATACCAAAACCAGATAAAGACACCATAAAAAAAAGGGAACTATAAGCCTGTATCTCTGATGAACATAGATGCAAAACTCCTCAACAAAATACTAGCAAACCAAATCCAACAATACATTAAAAAAAATCATTAACCACGATCAAGTGGGATTTATTCCTGGGATGCAAGTGTATTTCCATATTCCCTATCAATCAATGTGATACATTATAATAAAAACCATATGATCATTTCAAGAGATATAGAAAAAGCATTTGACGAAGTACAACATCCATCCATGATAACAACACTCAACAAAATAGGTTTAGAGGGAACATATCTCAACATAATAAAGTCCTTTTATGAAAAACCCCCAGCTAATGTCGTACTCAATGGGGTAAACTGAGAACTTTTTCCCTAAGATCAAGAACAAGACAAGGATGTCCACTCTCAACACTTTTATTCAAGTTAGTATCATGAGTCCTAGCCACAGCAATTTGACAAGAAGAAATAAAAGGCATCCAAATCAGTAAAGAAATAAAACTTCCACTATTTGCAGATAACATGAGACTATATCTCTATCTATATAAATCTATAGAGAGAGAGAGGGAGAGAAAGACAGACAGACGTGGACAGAGAGACAGAGGAAACCCAAAAGACTCCACCAAAAAAGTATTAGAACTGATAAATAAAATCAGTAAAGTCACAGGATACAAAATCAATGTATAGAAATCTGCCACAACAAATTACTACAAACTGGGTAGCTAGAAATGACAACTTTATCCTCTCCCAGTTCAGGGGTCCAAGAGTCCGAGGTTGGTTCCTTCTGGAGGCTCTGAGGGAGAAACCATCCCATGTCTCTCTCTTGGTGCTGGTGGCCCCAGTAAGTTTTGGTATTCCTTGGTTTGTAGCTGCATCACTTCAATCTCTGCCTCTGCTTTCACATTACTTCTCTCTCCATTTGTGCGTGCCATCTCCTCTTCCTATAAGGATTCCAGTCATTGGATTTAATCCTGGATAACCTTATCTTTACCTGATTATATCTATAAAGACTCTGTTACTAAATAAGATCACATTCACAGGAAGGTTCAGACTTGAACATATCTCTTTGGAAAACACAATTCAACTCACTACAACTTCTCAACAGCATTCAACAAATTTGAAGTTGCTCTTGAATCCTACTTCCCTTTCTTGGCTTCTGGAACACTAGATTCACCTGATTTACTTCCTGAGTACTCTTTAGTCTCATTGAGGGGTTCATTTTTCTCTACCCAACATCTACATTTTAGAGATCTTCAGAGTTCCACTCTGAGCCATCTTCTCTTCTCCCTCTGTATTCACTTTCTAGGAAACCATAATCCCAAAATTTGAAAAGATCTCAAATTTGTAGCTCTTCTGAGCTTCAGACCATTCCTTCCAAATGCCTACGTAGCATCTCTATTCAATAATTATATTTCTAAGACTATATATTTAAAACTAATCCCTGGTTTTCTACCCAAATTTGTTACATTTCATATCTTTGATTTCTCAGTCAATTAAATGTCCACTCACTCAGGGTTGTTTTGTTTTAATGCCAGAAATCTGGCACCTTTCCCAATCCATCACAGTTAGCTGCCAAGATATGTTGCCTCAACTTTTAATGTATATTTCAGTTCCATTCATTTTCCCTGGCACCACCTTAATTCAAACCACAAGAATTTCTTATTTGGAAGACTGATAAGGCTTGCTAAATAATTTCAATTTTTGCATTCTTATCACCTTCCAATTCATTTTTTCCATAACAGTAAGCTTAAACTTTGAAATAATCACAACATTTTAGAAGCCTGGTTCAAAACTTTTCAATAGTTTTTCAATGCATTTGGAATAAAATTCCAGTTCTTTTTCATGATCTCCATGATTTGGCCTTGGCAATTTCTCCATCTTAATTTCTCACTAATTTCCAAGACTTGCTCAGTATATACTGAATTCCTTTTAATCTCTCAAAAATGCAGGTCATATCAGATCCTTCAACACATCACTCCTATGCACTGGAACATTCTTTTTCCTCATTCTTAATCTGCCAACTTTCTATTACATCTTCAAGCTTTGAACTAAATAGCACCTCCTTAGTGAGGTCTTTTCTAATCACAGAACCACTACCTTGATGGAATAACTTAATCTTGACCCTACCATTAATTAACTTGAGCATGCTTAACTTATTAGAATCCTATCTGTTCTCATTTGAAAAAAAAATGACTTATTTGGACAAACTGGCTTCCTAAATTTTGGGGTACCTTAACAACTCTGCCATTCTATGATTCTATGAATTATATATATTTTATAATTCCTTATATACTTATTTATTCATTACTGAAAAATACATGCTCTATGAGTGATATAAACTCTAAACATTTAAGGAGGTTTTTGTAAAATCTTTTTCTTCCATTTTGATTCAAAAAATAAAATTTCACTTTTAGTAATGACTAAAATCAACAACTTTCTAATATATTGTATAATGTTTCTAATAACATAGATTTTAAAATCATAAGGAGATTGTTGCTAAATAAAAAGATAAAGTAAGGTATTATATCTCTCTTTCAAGAAGACATTTCTTAGCAGTTTCCACTTTTTGTCTCTAAAACAATTTAAAATAAATATATTTTATCCTAATTTTTTATCTGTATCTTCTTTTAAATTCTAGTTACCAACCATACCTAATTAACTATTATGTAAAACTTTTCTTTAAAAAATATTCCATACATTATGTCCATTGGTTTGTCAACATGATTAAGATATATATTACAAAAAACAATAAAAAATCTATTTGGTTACTGTATGTGAGCAAAGAAATTGATTAGGCGTTCCTCTTTATTTAAGAGATATATCAGTACATAGAGTTACAGTCTGCCCTCATTTAATCATTTGTAGTGCTCCATATTACATGAGAGCACACCATTTGAATCTCTTTAATATTCATGATCCTCTCACCAGCCTGAGCAAAAGAGCTAAAGCATTTGATAGCAATCTGAAGAACCTGATTAACAATGTACTAATCATCAGTACCATTGACCTGATTCAAAAATGTTTTCAATTCATCCGTCACTTTTATAACCAAAGATGATTGCATTACTTTACCATTTTTTATTTAAATAAAACCCCATGAGTGAAAATATCAAACTATTTCTACTAAATGCACCTTGCAACAATTTATTTTTAAACTAAGTTCTGAAGTGACCTATAATAAACAATTAGTACTTGAACATAGAAAACCAGAGCACAAGTGATCTGCTGTAAAATCAATTCACTCTGACTTCACATCACTAAATGTTAAATTGTGCCAAAGAATTAATTTTGCAATAAATTGTTATTGTTGTTACAAAAATCCAACTAAGGGATATTACCAGGAGTAATTATACATATATCAAAATGCATTGAATGTCGAATGTGAACTATAATTATCCCCCAAATTGCTTATCATTCAAATGTTAATTTTAAGAATTCTATT
The DNA here is from genome assembly GCF_004348235.1 of Phoca vitulina. Taxonomy (NCBI): domain Eukaryota; kingdom Metazoa; phylum Chordata; class Mammalia; order Carnivora; family Phocidae; genus Phoca; species Phoca vitulina. The sequence goes on along the minus strand of NW_022589713.1, from coordinate 10,930,855 downwards.
TTTATAGCCATAACTTATTTTATTTAAAATTTTCAAGATCTTATTTTTAATGAATCCTAAAAATATACTACTGGCATGGTAAATTTAATAATTTAAAAGTATAAACATACACTAGTGTATCATTTTTGGATTCAACTATTAATTATCAGTATTAGGTTAATACAAGATGATATAGTAATCTAGAAGTGGAACAAATTACCTTTTGTGCCAAAATATCACTGAGCACTGGGTCTATTAGTGAGCTTGTGCAGTATCATGTATTTTTAGAAAAAAAAAATAGCACTATGAAATTGAATACATCTGAGAAAAATAGCAATATCATTCTCCAGACAAATTGAAACATATTTCCATATTAATAGGTCCAAAGTGATAATTTGGCTATCATCTATGCACATGTCCTTCCTTTTTTTTTTTCAAATATCAAACTATAACTTTATATATGCATTAGCACACCTGTTGCAAAATGTGCTTTAAATCATGATTTTGCATTAGTTCAACATTTTTATTCTCTACTTTTTTTTCCCTGAAGTTTGAACATAAGGACAGTTTAGATATCATTTAGTATATTTACAGTTTCATTTTTAAATCATTATTTAAGATGTCCAACCACTGAGAACAGTTTGATAATAGATTTCAACTTGTTTAAATTTACAATCTAGCTGTCAAGGTGAGAATCTAATTTCATATTTTTCTTTAAATGCCAGTTAGTTAACATACAGTGTAATATTAGTTTCAGGTGTAGAATTTAGTGATTCATCACTTACATACAACATCCAGTGCTCATCACAAGTGCCTCCTTAAAACCCAGCACTCATCTGGCCCATCCTCCCACCCACCTTCCCTCCAGTGACCTTCAGTTTGTTCTCTAGAGTTAAGAGTCTGTTTTTTGGTTTGCCTCTCCACCCTCTCCACCCACCCCACCCCACTGCCATGTTCATTTGTTTTGTTTCTTAAATTCCACATATGAGTGAAATGATATGGTACCTGTCTTTCTCTGACTTAGTTTGCTTAGCATAATACTCTCTAGCCTCATTCACATCATTGCAAATGGCAAGATTTCATTCTTTTTTATGGCTGAGTATGATGTGAACTCCACATCTTCTTTATCCATTCATCAGTCAATAGACATTTGGGTTCTTATAAAACTCAACACTGAAGAAACAAATTATCTAGTTTAAAAATGGGCAGAAAACATGAATAGACATTTTTCCAAAGAAGAAATACAGATGAGTAACAGACACATGAAAAGATGCTCAACATCACTCATCATCAGGGAAATACAAATCAAAACTACAATGAGCTATCACCTCACACCTGTTGGAATGGCTAAAATTAACAACACAGGAAACAACAGGGGTTGGCGAGGATTTGGAGAAAGGGGAACCCTCTTACACTGTGGGTGGGAATACAAACTGGTTCAGCCACTCTGGAAAATAGTATGGAGGTTCCTCAAAGAGTTAAAAATAGAACTACCCTGTAATCCAGCAATTGCACTACTCCGTATTTACCCAAAGGATACAAAAATACTGATTCTAAAAGATACATGCACCCTGATGTTTATAGCAGCATTACCAACAATAGCCACATTACAGAAAGAATCTAATTTTTCAAATACATTATTTTATTGATTCTTTGGCAAAGTCTACATGTAATTACATGAAAGCAAATAGAATGAAATATTTAGTGAAACAGATAATGGCTCTATACTAATCAAGGCATGGCATTTCTGGGAATCATGCCATTTGAATCTATGTGGATTGATCTTAAGAAATCAAATAAACCAAATTCAAATGATTGCTGTTAAGGTTTTTTTTTTTTTTCTCTTCCACTTCCAACCCAGGTATTTAAAATAAAAATCTCATGAAAAAAAAAATTTTCTACTCAGCTGATTTTAGCTTACTAATAACCTCAATTATTTCCAATTTATAATTAGGATGAGTCATTATTTCTAATGGCTTTTTTTAATTACAAAATTTCATTAACAAATACTATACTTCAATGCTTATAAGGCAATAGATCTCTTAAATTACCAGAGTGCAAAAATATTCTGAAAAAAATGACTAATCTTTATGAGACTAAATTTTCTGATATAACTGGATATGTCATACATAATTTTCAAAATTTCTTAGAACTGTGAGTTCTAGCTTGTATGGAGTTTCCCAGACAAAACACTGCCCTTCTGTAAACAGCAAAAATGAAGACAATGAAAGCATTAGTACTATAATCTTTTAAATATTAAATAAAAGTGGGTAACTGGACATTTCAGATTAATCTACTGTCATATTCTTACTTTCCACATTGTTTTACCTAAAGAAGTATCAAAGAAATATATGAAAAACTATGCAAATATCTCAATAAAATTTTAACATTTCCCTATGATTAGACTATGTTATTTTTGCTATGTGTAATGATACTGAATAAAATTTTTTGAAAAAAGTTTTCCTTTTACATGAGTAAAATTTGGAAAATGAAGATCAACAATTTTGTGAAAGAGGCTTTTAAATAATGAAAATGATTCATCAATCTAAGCCTTCTTGCTTTTCTCAAAACTCTTTTTCCATGATAGATAATTACCTTGTGGATGATGAACTAAAATCTAAATTTGGGATAAGGGCATGTATAAAATTTCCCCAAATACTATTTGCAAAAATCTCTGCAAAGAGGCTGTCATTGTATTGCCCTCTTGGTCAAATGACTTATGGTACTAACCACATGGAATAAAAAACTAAAAATCTAGGTGAATCAAAAAAAAAGAAAGAAAGAAAAGATACTTTAACTAGTTTTAGTAGAATCTTCCATTCTTAATGAAAATGAAGTTGATCAAGGCTAAAATGGAAAGTTGGGTTTCCAAAAAGTAAATCACTATTCCTCCTTCTTTTGTTCTTTTTCTTTCATAATATTTGGAAGCAGAGATACACACAAGGTACACATATGTATATGTATATGAGCATTAATGAAAAGACTAGCGTTCTTCCTTTATGTAAAAGGATGAGAACCATCTAGCCTAATGCTGGACAGGAACTGATATCACATGCATGTCAGTTATGTCTTGAAAGTTCAATATGGTCCCAGTAGTTAAGAAAAAAAATAAAACACAGTTGAAAATAAGATATGAGCAAACTAAACCAAACCAATAAAAATACTCAAAGGTTCATGTGGAGCTAAGAGCAGATATTGGCACAGAATGAAATATAAGCTGATCTCGGGCGCCTGGGTGGCTCAGTTGGTTAAGCGACTGCCTTCGGCTCAGGTCATGATCCTGGAGTCCCTGGATCGAGTCCCGCATCGGGCTCCCTGCTCGGCAGGGAGTCTGCTTTGCCCTCTGACGCTATCCCCTCTCATGTGTTCTCTCTCATTCTCTCTCTCTCAAATAAATAAATAAAATCTTTAAAAAAAAAAAAAAGAAATATAAGCTGATCTCCATGGAGGGGAGGGTAGTATATATAGCAACCTCTATACTTCTTACTTGTCTTGGAACTTTTTTATATAAGCCTCTTTGTATACAAATTCAAATTATTAATCTGATGAGGCATATACTCTTGGAGCTCACTGACAACAGGTAATCCAGAACTCTGAGCTGAACCAGAAGAACACTGGACATGTTTTTCATGGACAGTCGAACAGCTTTCTTGCTTGCCACCTGTATTTGTGTAGGTGATAGCTATATTGCCCTTAAATGTATGAGTAATAGAGTCCATTTCTAATAGCTAAAACAACCTTCTTTAAGTTGAAATTTTTAGTTTTGAACAGCTTTGGGGGCATTCAGGTAAATACAAGCATAAGAGTTTATAATTAGTCTGACATTTCTAGACACAATTAACTTGCAGATTCAAATACTTGATTTACATATATAAATATCATCATGCACTGACAATTCATAATCTTCCTTTGGAAAATGTAACTCTATCATAAGTCATTCTCTGGTGGATATTCATTTAGTTCTCCGTATGGCTACACACACACACACACACACACACATTTGTGACATTGAGGAGATCCCTTAATCACTAAAAAATACTGCTAAGCAATAGGTTCTCCAAGGTAGTAGTCTTGCAAATCTTGTGTGATTTTAAGATATTAACTCTTCAAATATCTGATTGTAAAGAAGATTTGTTAAATTTTATTTTATAGATTCCTTGTACACATTTTCTAATATTGTTTTATTCCTTCACAAAATACACGTTCTTCATTAGTTTAAGTTAGATCTTCTAAAATCTGAGTATTAGGAAGTCACTTGTGAATGAACAGAGATAATTTTCATTATGGCACTAACAAAATGAAGATGTTGAATCAAACTTCATGGTCATTACTCAAATCCTAGAATATAAATTTATTTCATGACATAAATATTTGTCAGAGAAATATAGGTGATGCTCTATGTATGACTTTGCCAATTGTCTGACATTATTTATAGTCACATTTGCATTTACCTCTGTTGTTAAATGTCCAAAATGTATATGGCAACATCCTATCTGGAAAGTAAATGAGTCAGAGAAAAGTAATGAAGAGAACCATCAAATAAAATATAAAAATAAAACCCCAATTCCATATGGATGGGGTGAAACATATACTCAGTCACTGATACCAAAAAAGAAAAAAAAAAAGAGGCATGCATCTCTTTAGAGCGTTATTGTGTCTAAACCATTTATTTTCCATTATTTTAAAAAAGTGTTGCTTAAATGGTGGCATTTTGTACTGTAAAATGTTTAAATTGAATAGATTTAATTTTAGGTCCAGTCAAATGTGTAGTTGTCAAGCATTTAATGCTAAAATACATTGCCTTAAGAAATGTTATTTCAAAGCTGTTTGCCTTTTAAATTCTAACACTCTGTATATCTATTTGTCTAGCTGCCATCAAGGAGACATTGTAGCTGGAGGCCTTGGTAGGAAGACGACTGAAGGGCTGCATCCTGTAAAACCCTCAAGTAGGAATTATTGCCTTTCTTGCCTCAGTTCCCAGCTGTATTATGTCACCGAATCACATCACAGTGTAATCAAAGATGAATAAAATATTTTTTTTCTTTACCTTAAATGCTTTTTCTGTCAATTACAATCAAAGGACATGATTTCAGGTCTGTCAGTTTGTGAGGCTCTTTCCTACTGATGACTAAAGCTGTAATCTGCTAAATATAAAATGAATCAGAAAAGTCTTAGAATGATTTTGCTATTAAGAAAAATGTTGTTTTTTTTTTTTCCTCCCACAGGGGACAGAAAAGTAATTGGTCTTTAAAGAATGAAATCAAAGATGTGTGTGTGTGTTTTTTTTTTTAAATGACCACTTTTCTTCTTTTTTATGCTTTCCTCTTCCTACCTTAATTCTAAATCTCCAGTCACAACACTGGTTTGTTTTTTCTGAGAAAATATACATAGTACTCTAACAAAAACTGTGTAGCTCTTTGTAAATATTTTATTAGCCCCTTGTTTTCATATGTCCAAAACTTTCTTGCCACATTACTGTCAATTAGGTACCCCATAATATTAGCAGTAATTCTGCTGTAACTCCAACTTCTAGGCAGGTTTCTGGCTTGATTACATTATTAACCATAATCAAAAACATTTTCCCAGAATGATTTTAGCTTGGTAGTAGGGATTGCTTCCTTTGATCTTCTTAGCGTTATTTTACGATAGGTTGCTCCTCATTTACACTACAAATGCTGGCAAAAATGAAAGTGGTATCTCTGCTGGCAGGGCCTGATAAAGTATAATAACTGGTTCAGCAGCCTCTGTCAGCTGCTTTCATCGGTGAAAATCAGGTTGTTTATAATGGGGGAGAAAGGCTTAGAATGTGAATGCTTGCCATCGCGAGAAGCTGTACAGAACTTGTCATGAACTTCTGCCTCTTTCTTCAATTAAATTTTTATTTCTATATTGAATATAGCATATATTTGTGCAATGAAGACCCTTCCCTGTGTGTTACACCACGTATCACTCTTGGTGCTCATATCCAGAATTACGGTTAGAAGTAAGACTATACATGCAATGTATACCTATCTTAATTCATTATCCCCAGAAGGTCTCATTCTCCCCTACCCAGCTCTATCCTTCTCCTTTATCTTCCTATTTATTCATCAAAATGAGAAATACATAGTTAGAAACATCTTAAAACAACATATCAACACAGCTGTTTCTTTAGGGTGGGAGAGGAGAAATCACAGACACCTGTTATCCAGTATTTTCCTGTCATTCAGCATACACACACACACACACACAGAGCAGAATTACCAGACTCAGAAAAAAGTGTGGAATCAAGTACTACATATAACCTGGTAATAAATACAAACATTTAGTGCCATATCTTGTTCCAGATGTCAGTAAATTCAAATCATTTGAAACAATATATACTGAGAAATAAACCCAAGTGCTTTCCAAGTACTTTGGCAAGTGAGAGATTCCCGATGCATTACAAAAGAAACCTCTGAGAGAGAGAGTCAAAGAACAAAATTCTGCTTGGGATTTTGTCACTGGCTATGTGATCTTGAAATTAAAAAAAAAAAAACATTTTTCCTGTATACATATCCCCAGAGCACAATGAGAATCAGACCAGTTAGCAGCCCCGCTAGTTACAAAAGCTAAAGAAATCGCACAACGTTAGAGCCACAGAAACCTTATGACACCTGGTGTGACCCCTTGCTCTCATTTCACAAATGAAGAAAGGATGAATGTGCGTGATACGGGGCAGAAGAAAGCTGTCGCGAAGCAGGCCTAGATCAAGGATTCTGTGAAGCAAAACGACTGTCTGAAAAAGTGTAGTATCAAGCTTCACACCTAAATAAAGGTGTCTAGAAAAATGAACGTGACTTTTTTAAATGAATTTTAAGTACACAATTAAGATCTATACAATACTGAAAAACAAAGCATTTCACACAAGGCTAAACTCCCTTTAACTACCAACCCAAATTTCAGTCTCCTTTTTTCAACTCAACTCCATCCAAAACAAAGAAAAAATACTGCATCGGAATACTTTGTTTCCTTTCAGATTGTGTGTGTGTGTCTATGTGTGTGTTTGTGTCTATGTGTGTGTACACCAACTGGGTAGAAAATTTTACTATTTGGAAGGGGATCTGAGTATGATCTCAAACTCTGAGAATCCTAACAATGGATTAAAACCCAACATTATTTCTAGAGCCTGATGATAAGCAAAGAACACACCATCTTGGCAGGAAACCTTTGAAAATTGTACAAACAAAGGTCGTCTTTATGCATGTGCACATGCTGTTCTCTATACTACTGAATTCAAACCCTTTTCTTCAATATTTTTATAGGACTTTGAAAAAATTATTTAAGTTTAGAACCAGTCTCCTTATCCATATCTAGTGAAGGTAATATTATCTACCTCCTTTAATTCCTTTTAGAATTAAATAAAATTAAATACCTATTACAGTGCTCAGAATATAGTATTTACTTATAATATCACTTGTATTTTATGATGAATTATCTTCTTTTCCCATGGAAATGGCTACTGGAAGGATGAAGAAACAGTTCCTGATTTTCATTCTCACCATTTTACACAGTCTCTGTAACGTACAGATGGGTACTCAAAAAACTTTTGATTGGTTGGCTGCCTGGGTAAACAGGTAGATTAGATGTGTACGAGCCTAGTCAAGGGGGGGGAACTAGCAATTATTTGGTAAATTTTATCAATTTATACCTAGTATACATAAGGAGTCCTAAATATTACTTTACTTTCTCCTCAAACATTTTATCAGGGTTTCCAAAGCCAAAATTTTGGCTTTTGCTACACCACATATTACATAAATCAGTGCTTCTCAAACTTTCTTTCACCATATGAAAATAATATTCACTCAACTCTTCTGATTTCATTCACCAGGCTGCTCAAGAGCAGAAGGAAAGGAAAAGAGAATTACTACTGTCCCAACTGCACCCAGGTTTCCCGTGAACTGAGGTGGTCACTGGTAACCCATCATGGCATACCAGTCTCACAAATGCAGGCAGGAGGCTCTGACTACTCTCATTTGCCTAATATTCCTTATTAAAATAACTTTAAATACTATTTCTAGTTAACCTTATTTTAAGTACTAGTATCTATGAAATCACTAATATTACGATCTCTTTTGTTGTTGTCGTTGTTGTTGTTAATAGGAAACAACCTTATGAATCTCAGGGGCTTAAAACAACACGGATTTATTCCTCACCATGCTGCATGTACTTTGCAGGCTGGAATGTTTTCCAGAGCATCTGTTTCATGTTGTCCTCATTCAGGGGCTGAGGTTAAAGGAGCTTCTTACATCTGGAATGTGCCTGGTCACTGTGTTAGTGGGAATACACCATAGAGGTTTGCATGTTGTTTAGTAAAGACTTCTGCTCCAAGTTTATTGGACAGAGAGGTGTAACGGCCATGATGAACATCGAGGCTATCAGGAAACACAGTCCTGTATTTCTGACAGGAGGAGACTGAAATACTGACAAACAGAGCCCTAATGACTAATCTTCATTTCTTTTTGTTTTTCTTCTTGAAATATGATGGAGACCTTACCATAATGGGGTATACATAAATGATTACACATCAGAAATAAGAAAATCAGTTATTTTATAAAAGACAACAGTAATGCTACTTCAGTCTTTATGTACAGAGACAGAAATACCATCGTAGCTTTGCCATGAGCTCCATGGCTATTATTTGTAATGTCAATATTTTATTTCGATTAGCAACTATCATTCACAAACTCTTAATTTTCAAAATCCTAAATGTCTTCAGAATAATTATGCATGAAAGCATACACCCGTTGTCTAAAGATACTATAATTCCTTTAGCTGAGAGTAGCCTTGTGCAAGCAAAAGCATGCTGTTGCTCCAGTACATTTCATTGAACTGCAACGTACCTCCCAGTGGCAGATGCAGCTGCCCTATGGTCCCATAGAGGGCATAGCACAATCACAGCCTTTTCCCTGCTTTCACCATGGTATGGCCACCAGTCATCTGGTGATCCCACCTTGCAGAGGCAGCCTACTATATCTAAGTAACTATCTAGTTTAAGCCAGAGTCGTCTGACTGGTTAATAAAGTGTAGGTCAACTGGCAACGCCATATAGGTTATAGGTAAACAAATAAATACAAGACCAATTTCCTTAGAGGAAAAATCACTATAAATAGAAATGAGTCAGGGTAGTATCCATAATTTTTTTAAGTATCCAAATAGGGGCTGGCACAGCATCACATAGCAAAATATCCAGATATTTTATTGAACGTTTTGCTTTTCATTTGGATGTTTTAATGTTTCCCTGTCGCATTCTGTGGAAATTACATAAAAACAGCACAGTCTCTATCCCACATACAGTGTCTGCACTGACAGGTGGCAGGTGGAAAGGCAACTCTAAAAGGAACGTGCCCCTATATTTCTAAATGCCCTGTGGCATACCTTGATGATACACAGTATGATACAAGAAATGTGCCCTAAATCTTCAATATGGCAGCTGATTTCCATTCTATACACAAAGCAGATATGAAGCATGGAGACCTAATGGAACATGCATCCTTCAACCTGGTAAATGCAGCTAGATTAACCCAAATATTTTAAAACAGCCAATAATTGTAAAAGCATTGCTTGCCATTGCATAATTATTTAATAAGCCATATAACATACAACTGTTATTCGGTCACAGAGGCTCTCTTCACACTGCACCATATGGCTAATGGCTTCGATCGCACATCACACCATACTGAGAATTCCTTCTCATCGTACTGTATTGGCTACAGACTCAGTTTGTGGCTAATGTGTGTGTTACCCTTTCACTGCATGTTTATTTTATGAGATGGTGGCGTCTGTTTTGGTGTTGATTCTAAGATGATAAACTACTATTTTTAAAACTTAACTAGAAAATTACCTCAATATTAATTTTCCAAGATGGATGTTTAAATATAATTTGTATCATTTCCCCAGTTGTAACTCTAAATCTGGCTTTTTTGCATTTTGATAAATGTCAATAATGGAAATCTACATTTATTATAGTGTCATTGGTAGATGTAAAATCTAAATTAAATTATCTATGGGCGTCATTTGAGAACATTTAGCTGGTAGATTTCTTTGTATCTACTGCAGGGCAATAGAAAGGCTCCGGGAGTCCCAAATAATTTAATTCCAGAGACTGTCTTCCACATCCAGTCTTCAAGAGCACCTCAGTGAGCCTCTCACAGCAGCTTCTCACTGAACATCAGCGCATGTCAGGGTATCCCAGACACAGGTCTTCCGGTGTATTGTTTTCTAAATGAACACTGATTGAGTAATACATATTTTTGGTTTTGAAAACAGAATAAGGAAAAATGTGAGGTTGAAATGTTGTAAAATTAACATCGATTTTCAAAATAATACCAAATATTTGGTCAACTTATTCAGATTTAACAAGCATCTGAAATGATTTTTTTTTAACTTTCCAGACCAGATGTTTTGGCACTGGTCTTAGACTTTAAAATGATTTGGATGGGAGGGATGAAATTATCCCTGGGTCTAAGTAGACTAGCTATCTTATCTGAACAAAAAACTCAAAGTAAAAGGCACATGAGCAGCATCACTCTCACTTTGCCTGGAAATAAAAGGAAATGTGAGAAAATACATTTTGTTTCATTTTGGGTTTTTTAAAAGATATAGTTGCAAGTTCACATTAAGAAAGCCCATTTCTGGTTAACAAATTTTCTGTTTCTAAACATTAGGAATGTTGCAAGTTAGGAAAAAAATGTTTACCCTCTTTGAATTTAATCAAATTTGTTGATGGCAGAAATTAGCATGACTGGTGCTTAGCAGAAAATCAAGATGATTACTCCTAACATACCCCAGCTTTAAAGAACCCAACGTGTTCATTTTGTATTTCAGCCAACATAATTTTATAACAGTTTGGCTTCTACTATATTTCAAGGATGAGCAGAATAAATGAATAAGTTTTCCTTGCTCAAAGAGGAATCATTTAATGATAATCATTTAAACTGCTTTAGTTTGAGAAATAAGCTTCATATTCATAAAAAGTCATACATAAAACCATGGAATTAGATGGACAAAGGCCTATCAGATTAGAAAGCAAACTAATGCCAGTATAATTTTCTTAGATTCAACAGAGCGTTCTTACTTGGTTAGGCCATCTAATTGCTGAGTAAAATTACATGTATTTGTATGTTGTTTTATAGTCAGTCCTAAAACTCAAATGTATCCAATTTTATAAGCAGGACTCCAAATGAATCTTGGTTCACCTCCAGTTATAACATCTCAGAAAGCCTTTGGAATTAATAGCTCAGTAAATTTTAAACTGTATTTTAAAAAAGAATAAAAATCACAAACGGTACTAATATCATCCAACTATGCAAACCACCAATTAAAGCACGCACTTCTTTCATAACTAATTCAACCTATTTCTACATGACTCCTGCTACAAAAAAAAAAAAATAGAACAGATATGTAGTCTAAATAATTTATTTTCAAATATAACCAGCTTTGTTAGATAGAGCATGTTCTACCTAATTCATAGATGGACAGTGGGGACAGGATTTAAGACTATGATCCTCTATTTTTATGAAGCTTTGCTGCTTCCTTTTTATCTGGCTATTTTTTCTTTCTTTCTTTCTAAGTAGCCAATGATGAGGAAAAAACAATGTTTAAGAGTTGTCTTTATTAGGTGTCAACTTCTTCCCTGGTTCTGTGCTTGAAGGAATGAAGGAAGTCTGGTTTTTCTCTCCTCTCCTTTCCCAAGCAAAAAGAGAACTTGCAAAAATCACGTAATAACACCTAAAAGAAAGGTTTGGGTGACTTGTCATCAGGGATGATCTGTTTGCTCTAATTTCTTTGCTTTACGGAGACTAAAGATGAAATTTCTGCCAGGACTAGAGAAGCACCCCAGCTGATTTAACTACCATGAGTCCCTACCACTGGGCTACTGTCTAAAATTTGTAAGGACTGGCTTCTTGGCACCATATAATTTCATTATGCTCAATCCTATAGATACGCCGGGTGTGAAAGGGCACCGGGATACCCATACTAAATCAGTTCGTTCAGTGCACCTAATAGTACCCTAGTGCCCAGGAAGCCTTAATTCACTTCACATGAGTTAACAGTCTACTTCCAGAGAGCAGTTTACCCACCCAGGATCACCATAGGATTGACCCATTATTAATAAGGCTTTCGCCTTAGTTCACTTCCACAATGGGTCCCGCCTTTGATGCGCCATTTTCACAGTCATTGCTTTATGGTTTGGTACATTGATATCAAGATCTTTTTTTTTTCTTCTAACTAGATATAAAATTAGACTCATTTCAGTGAGAAAATCTATTCATTTGTAACACAGGGCAAATCTATAACCATTCAGCTGCTTCTGATTCTTCTCCAAGGTTCCTCAGGCATTTCCAGTAAATGACACCTGGGGAAAGAATAGGTCCAACATGCTAAACTCTCCATTCACTACTGTACACAAACTCACACAAAGAAAAAACTACTGAGCTTTAATTGCTTGTTAATAAGTTTTTTTTAATTGACCTACTCTAGTTTGGTGTATTCTGTGTTATCTTTTGCTTGTTTTATCCAGAGGCCATGCTGTGATATTGCCTCAGTGAACCAAAGACAGGGAAATACACAGCCTCGATATGTGTAAACTAAAACAGTTGGCATTTCTCTCTCCTGACGGTTTTTGTTCTTTGTAAATCTACTAAGAAATTTTTGAAAAAGACTCTAGGAAAAGCAAAGTTAGAATAAGAAAACTTACTACTACAGATTATCTCACATAACCATATTTCTTCACTTATTCATGTAATTATTTTATTTCTGCATTTTAACAACACTTATATTCAAATGTACACTTTCCAATGATATTTTCAATAAACAACTGGGTTTTAATCTTTTTTTGTTAATGTTTTAGAGAAAATTAGATTTTCTTAGGAGCAGACATCCAAGCCAACAGGTTAAAACAATGTAAACACACAAATTCTGCAGTGGGCTTTAAACTTAGGAAAATGACAGTTTCTGTCCACTTGAATGAGAGAAAATATTTTGTATAATAGAGTACTCTGTCAGGTAATGTACCATGTTTTGTATTTGAGTTTGCACCATATTTTATCTACTTGCATATAGCTGTGAATATGTCTACAGCAAACATTCGTTCTTTGGGAGATGTATTTGCAAGGACAGTATGAAATGGGGAAAATGCAAAATCTGTCTGAGATAGGGAAGATACCCAACTGTGAGGAACATGAGAATGGAAAGATATGAGGTGTGACAATAAAGTAGTAAAACTAATTTCCTTGTGTGGTTCATAAACTAGCTCTAAAATCAATTCCATGAATGGAGTTCCAAAAATGCTCTGAGCAGTGGCAACCCTATGGAAATCAGTTTATCAGCTTCCTAAGTCTAGTGCTAAAAGGTGCAGCACACATTTGGGTGTTAACATTTCCGTATGTTTGTAAAAACATATATGCCCTTAAAAGTCTTACCTTATTCAGTCTTTTTGGATCTATTTTTTTCTGAAATTCATGACAAGCTCATTATAAAGTTCTTTAAAATACTTGACAGAACCTTAAATTCTCCAAATATTTTCCACACAATCATTCACATTGTGTATAACATGGTATATTCTGGTAAGGTGAGGTTGCGTAAAAGGCTATACTTGTTTTATCTCAACTGAATTATCAGGAGTATGAATAGTCATTTTCTCTAAAACATTTTAAGCAATGTGAGAAGGAAATGTAATATGATCCATCAAGAAGCATCGATGGACCAAGGAGAATCCCAATATGCAATAAGGTTTCCAGAAAAAACTACAGATGAGGAAAAAGAAAATAACATTGCTCTTCCTGATTATTATTTGTATTCCAAAGTGACTTCAAATGAATTGTGTATTAAAAATGCAAAGTATGGGGCGCCTGGGTGGCTCAGTCGTTAAGCGTCTGCCTTCGGCTCAGGTCATGATCCCAGGGTCCTGGGATCGAGCCCCGCATCGGGCTCCCTGCTCAGCGGGAAGCCTGCTTCTCCCTCTCCCACTCCCCCTGCTTGTGTTCCCTCTCTCGCTGTGTCTCTCTCTGTCAAATAAATAAATAAAATCTTTAAAAAAAAAAATGCAAAGTATTATTTCACAGCTCCATTGAATTTCAAGAGCTAAATCTTAAAATTTAATTGATTCTGATCTAAGAAAGGAGGTATATATTGTACTTTTTATCAGAAGCAGAACCTGGGCCTTATTCAATTCTCTTTACATTTGATAAAATTACTTTATGAAATCATTTCTTCACCTAAGGATAAATATTTCCCCCAAATTCTTCACATTAATTGCTGATGGTCTCATGTGCAAATTGTCCTTTAAATCCAGAAGAGCATCAAATAGTTTAGAAAACAAGTAAGAAAGAGCTTTTGTTCATATATAATTTCAATAAAAGAATCCTTTCCTAATCATTACCAATGTCAGTTAAGGACCAGAATTGACTATGTCAAGGCCAACCTGTTTGAGGCCTCATGTCAGAGATGGAAGCAACATTTCAAGTTATAAAGCCCTAGTTTTCAAGTAAGAAAATCCAGACCCAGAGAAGTAAAGTGATTCACTCAACATCCCACAAGTCAGTGGCAGAGTCTGAATTAAAATCCAGAATTATAAGTACCCTGTGACCAACCCTAGTCTATTCTGCTTGTGTGAACTAGTCACATTTATCAAAGTCCAGCTCCTCCTCTCTGGAAGGAGCAGTGGGTCATGACCAGCTGCAAAGCCGTCTGGCCATTGATCAGTCTACTAAGTACAAAATGATCTGGTTATGGTCCCCACAGTTACTGGCATATGGCCTGAAATGTTGTGCCTGACAAAGTGAGTGAAGGTGAGCGCAAATTCAGCCTATGCTCTGTGTGTGATGATGGTTCATTTCATGCATCAAGTTGGCTGAGCCATGGTGCCCAAATATTTGGTCAAACATTATTCTGGATGTTTCTGTGAAGGTTTTTTATTGGATAAGATTAACATTTAAATCAGTGGATTTTGAGTAAAGCAGATTGCCCTTCATAATATCAGTGGGTCTCATCGAATCAGTCAATAGAACAAAGACTCACCACACCCCAAAGGAAGAAATTCTACCAGCAGACTGGCCTTTCGACCTGAACTGTAATTTTTCCCTGAGTTTCCAGTCTGCCACATCAGATTCTGGACTCACCATGCCTTTTATACCGGTGTGAACTAGTTCCTTAAAGTAAATCTATGTATCCACATATATACATCCTGTTTGTCCCGTTTCTTTGGAAAACTAATACACTCTGCTCACCAGTCTAGGTGGAAGAGGCTCTTTTTTTCTAACCCTCATAAAGGTAATATATGGGCTACCAAAAGGCCTATCTCTCCTTCACTGTCATTTATTTTTTACCCAATAACTAATAGTAAACCAAACATTCAGGATTTATTCAACATAGTTTCTTAGAATGGATTTTTAAAATACTAAAGAAAACTTGAAACATACCCTTGAAATGTGCCTTGAAATCTCAGAATCACCTATGACACAACTAGATTAGAAAAGAAGAAATGAGAAGGTACCATCAGATAGTAAATTCTTCCTTGTAAGTCCCAATTCGCTCTTCCATTCTGGGGCTTTGACCTATGGCTTTTTCTCCCCCTTCCTTACCCTGGCCTCTCTCATTGCAGATTGCTCTGTTCCCTACAGTCCTGATACCTGTATGAACCTTTTATAGATAATTCTGTTTGTTGTTCTATCCCTGGACTGTATTCTAATTCTAAATAGCTCAGTTAAAACAGCTGAACAGAAAGGTCCTAGTTTCTTCTCTTGGCAAATTTAGGCTTTGGGGCATTGGAATTTGATATGTATTTATTAACTCATATTACCTTAACCTACTTTCTATAATTGTTCCTCAATAAATTATTAACATTAATTGATTAGTAATTGAAGCATGTTCCAATTCCATAAAAGTAAAGTATAATTAGAGATAAGTAGGATCTTTTTTTTTTTTAAAGATTTTATTTATTTATTTGACAGAGAGAGACACAGCGAGAGAGGGAACACAAGCAGGGGGAGTGGGAGAGGGAGAAGCAGGCTTCCCGCTGAGCAGGGAGCCCGATGCGGGGCTCGATCCCAGGACCCTGGGATCATGACCTGAGCCAAAGGCAGACGCTTAACGACTGAGCCACCCAGGCGCCCCGATAAGTAGGATCTTGAACCATTTGCTTTTTCTGTTTTGCAGCATATTTGATATAAAATATTTTCCTATCAAAAATGATACATATCAAAATTATTTTAACTCAGTAAAAATGAGGTAGTTACATTCTATTAATCAGTGTGATAAAAAGGGCAACTTCACAAGTATAATTATGATAAAAATTCTAATGAAAAATTCCAAGGAAGAAGATACACATTAAGGTATTCACTGGCAGAAGGCAGGCTAGAATATGTAATACTGTACATGAATTTGGGGGAAAAAAGTAAATTTTAGCCAAGAAACCCAATGACATGAAATTTTTTTATCACTTTTTTGTTTTCTATATCATGAATATAAAAATATTCTCACAGATATATATATTTTTAATTTTAAGAATCTTTCCAAGATATTATATGTAGTAAGATTTGGGTATGGTTTGATTTTCTGGTAGAGGAGTGGTTGGAGAAAGGAAAAAGGGAGAGTTTTTGTTTTTTTTACACAAAGACTTCTCTAGTTAAAACATAGATTACCCACATTTAGTGGAATACCACCAGCTCTTCCTCCATTCTGAAACCTTTCCAAACTGCTTGAACCCCAGACTTCTGACTACAGTACAATTCAAAGTTATCTACTATTTTAGTTTTGAGGCTCACCCCTTCACCTTACTGTTACATTGCTATGCACATAACCTTATCATATCACTAAATTCTAAACTTTTTTAGGGCAGGAATTGTGTTTATAAGAATTCTTTGTAGGAGTGCCTGGGTGGCTCAGTTGGTTAAGCATCCAACTCTTGATTTCAGCTCAGGTCAGGATCTCAGGGTTTTGAGATCAAGCCCTGCATCAGGCTCTGCACTGGGTGTGGAGCCTGCTTAAGATTCTCTCTGTCCTTTTTCCCACTGCCTCTCCCCCCATTCACATTCTTGTGCTCACTCTCTTTCTCTCTCAAATAAATAAATAAACTTAAAAAAACACAAAAGGATCCTTTGTATCTTGCACATGGCACCTCCTAGTTGAACTGTCAATAGCTGAGAACCTCTATTTTCTTGTTGGGCAAATTTGGCCTTATATGATCAGCTTTCTGCTTTGAAGAGTAATGTAGACAATGAGTAATTTAAATTGGATTTGGTTAAGCTAACAAAGAATCCATACTTGGCCTTCCAGAACCATTTAAGCTTGCCAAATCGAGGTATTATGATAACAAACCCAATAAGTTGGTATCACCTCTATTCACCCTCCTCATGCCTCTTTGATAGCAAGGAACTAGAGCTGTTACAAATCAAACTTAGAAGAAACTAGCAATAGTAAACAGATTTTTTTTTACCTCTGTCAGCCAGAAGTACATATTCAGTTTGAATGTTTATCTTAATGACTTTTGCTTTGTAATAAGTTTCTAGCATTTCACAATCAGTTCTCTGTATGTAGCCTTCAGCTGCCACCCTCAGATCTTGAATCTTCATTTATAATTAGCTTTTCTATCAGTTGCATTTCTATACACTAACAACGAGACAGAAGAAAGAGAAATTAAGGAATTGATCCCATTTACAATTGTATCAAAAACAATAAGATACCTAGGAATAAACCTAACCAAAGAGGTAAAGGATCTATACCCTAAAAGCTATAGAACACTTATGAAAGAAACTAAGGAAGACACAAAGAAATGGAAAAATATTTCATGCTCATGGATTGGAAGAATAAATACTGTTAAAATGTCTATGCTACCCAGAGCAATCGACACATTCAATGCAATCTCTATCAAAATAACATTGACATTTTTCACAGAGCTGGAACAAATAAACATAAAATTTGTATGGAACCAGAAAAGAACCCGAATAGCCAGAGGAATGTTGAAAAAGAAAACCAAAGCTGGTGGCATCACAATCCCAGACTTCAAGCTCTATTACAAAGGGTAATCATCAAGACAGTATGGCACTGGCACAAAAACGGACACATAGATCCATGGAACAGAAATAGAACCCAGAATTGGATCCTCAACTCTATGATCAATTAATCTTCAACAAAGCAGGAAAGAATATCCAATAGAAAAAGAACAGTCTCTTCAACAAATGGTGTTGGGAAAATTGGACAGCCACATACAGAAGAATGAAACTGGACCATTTCCTTACACCATACATAAAAATAGACTCAAAATGGATGAAGGACCTAAATGTGAGACAGGAATCCATCAAAATCCTTGAGGAGAACACAGGCAGCAACTTCTGTGACCGCAGCTGCAACAACTTCTTGCTAGACATGTCTCCAAAGGCAAGGGAAACAAAGGCAAAAATGATCTATTGGGACTTCATCAAGATAAAAAGCTTCTGCACAGCAAAGGAAACAGTCCAAAGGCAACCTATGGAGTGGGAGAAGATATTTGCAAGTGACATATAAGATAAAGGGCTAGTATCCAAGATCTATAAAGAACTTATCAAGCTCAATACCCAAAAA
The DNA here is from genome assembly GCF_004348235.1 of Phoca vitulina. NCBI lineage: Eukaryota > Metazoa > Chordata > Mammalia > Carnivora > Phocidae > Phoca > Phoca vitulina. The sequence continues at coordinate 10,912,297 of NW_022589713.1, read as the reverse complement.
ACAAAGAATCCAGTCAAGAAATGGGCAGAAGACATGAACAGACATTTCTCCAAGGAATACATACAAGTGGCCAACAGACACATAAAAAAATGCTCCACCTCACTTGGCATCAGGAAAATACCAATCAAAAACCACAATGAGATACCACCTCACACCAGTCGGAATGGCTAAAATTAACAAGTCAGGAAACAACAAATGTTGGCAAGGATGCAGAGAAAGGGCAACCCTCTTACACTGTTGGTGGGAATGCAAGCTGGTACAGACCATCTGGGAAACAGTATGGAGGTTCCTCAAGAAGTTAAAAATAGAGCTACCCTACAACCCAGCAATTGCACTACTAAGTATTTACCCCAAAGACACAAATGTAGTGATCTGAAGGGGCACCTGCACCCCAATGTTTATAGCACCGATGTCCACAATTGCCAAACTATGGAAAGAACCCAGATGTCCATCAACAGATGAATGGATAAAGAAGATGTTTATATATAGTGGAATATTACTCAGCCATGAAAAAGGATGAATGCTGACCTTTTACATTGTTGTGGATGGAACTGGAGGGTATTATGCTGAGCAAAATAAGTCAATCAGAGAAAAGCAATTATTGTATGATTTCACTCATATATGGAATATAAGGAACAGTGGAGAGGCTCATCAGAGGAGGGAGGGAAAACTGAATGGAAAGTCATCAGAGAGGGAGACAAACCATGAGAGAATTTTAACTATAGGAAACAAACAGGGTTAATGCAGGGGAGGTGGTTGGAAGGATGGGGTAATTGGGTGATGGGCGTTAAAGAGGGCACATGATATGATGAGCGCTGGGTGTTATATGCAATAGATGAATTATTGAACTCCACATCTGAAATAAATGATGTACTATATGTTGGCTAATTGAATTTAAATTTAAAAGAATGAGCTTCTCTACATCTTCATTTTATAAATGAAAGAACAATTGACCATAAAGGAACTCACTCTCATTCAAAAATATTTTGATACAAACTTTTGAAATTTAAGTTGCTATTTGGTTCCCATAGGGTTTGTTAGATTTGTATTCCTTATCTGTAAGTCTTAATCAGGGTAGAAAGGATTATTCTCCTGAATCACTTATGATTCATTCATGTATTTATTTTTAAAAATATTTATTGAACATAAGCTATGTTCCAAGTACCATGAGACCTTTGAGGAGATAACTATAAACAAGCCAGTTAGCCCCAGTCCTCATGGGACTACGAACAAAAGTGATAAATTTGATAAACAGCAATATATCAGCTTATAAAAAGAAACCTTCTGGGATGCCTGGGTGGCTCAGTCGATTTAGTGTCTGCCTTCAGCTCAGGTCATGATCCCAGGGTCCTGCATCAGGCTCCTTACTCAGCAGGGAACCTGCTTCTTCTTCTGCCTGCCACTCCCTCCACTTGTGTTTGTTTTTTCTCTCTCTCTCTCCCCGCAAAAAATAAATAAATAAAATCTTTAAAAAAAAGAAACCCTCTAACACCATAACATATGCAAAATAATTAAGTAAGACACTTAGAATTTAATTAACTCAGTAGTTTTAATAAATATGAAAGCTGAATGCAATGGACATTAGAAAAAGAGATTTTGAAGTTCCTCTCAGAAAAAATACCTAACACTATATATAGTGTTAACTATATGTATATTGTGCGGGCGACAGATAACCTAGAACTTTCTCATTTTGCAAAACTGAAACACTATATCCATTAAACAACTTCCTTTTCGGGGCGCCTGGGTGGCTCAGTCGTTAAGCGTCTGCCTTCGGCTCAGGTCATGATCCCAGGGTCCTGGGATCGAGCCCCACATCGGGCTCCCCGCTCTGCGGGAAGCCTGCTTCTCCCTCTCCCATTCCCCCTGCTTGTGTTCCCTCTCTCACTGTGTCTCTCTCTGTCAAATAAATAAATAAAATCTTTAAAAAAAAAAAAACTTCCTTTTCCCGCCTTCCTTCAATCCCCTGCAACACCACTCTATTTTCTGTTTCTAAGAGTCTGAATACTTTAGGTACCACCTACAGATGTAATCATGTAATTGTTATCTTTTTGTGACTAGCTTATTTCACTTAGCATAATGTCAGGGTTCATCCATGTTGTAGTATACGACAATTTCCTTTTTTAAAGCTGAATAAAATCATGATGTTTAATACACACACACACACACACACACAAATTTTCATCATCCGTTCATCTGTAACAGACATTTAGGTTGCTTCCACCTTTTGGCTATTGTGAATAATGTTGCAATAAACAATGAACATAGTTGTAAAAATATCTCTTCATGACCCTGTTTTCAATTCTTGTGGATATATACCCAGAAGTGGGTTTGCTGGATCATATGGTAATGTTATTTTTTTAAGTTTTTCAGAAACCTGTATAGAATTTTTCAGTGACTGCATCATTTCACATCCCCATCAACAGTGCACAAAGGGTTCCAAATTTCTCCACATCCTCAACATCATTTGTTATCTTTTTTTTTTTAATAATGGTCCTAACATCCTAACAGTTCTGAGGTGACATCCCATTATAATTTTGATTTGCATTTCCCTGGTCATTAGTGATGTTGAACATCTTTTCATATGCTTGTCAGTCATTTCTGTATCTATTTTGGAAAATGTCTATTCAAGTTCTTTGCCCACTTTTTAATCAAGTTACATTTTTATGTTGAGTTTTAGCAGTTGTTTATATATTTGAATATAAAGCCTTTAATAGATATATTTTCCTTTTTTTTCTTTCATCTGTAGGTTACATTTTCACTCTGTTGATTGTTTCTGGTTGTGCATAAATTTAAAAATTTGATGTAGTCTCATTCATGAATCTTTACTTTTGTTGCCTGGGCATTTGGTGTCATATCCAAGAAATCATTGCAAAATCCCACATCATGAAGATTTTCCCCTATGTTTTCTTCTAGAAGATTTATAGTTCCAGGTCTTACAATTAGGTCTTTAATCACTTTGAGTTAATTTTTGTATATGGCATAAAGTAAGGGTCAAACTTCATTTTTCTTGCATGTGAATCATTTTACCAGCACCATTTTTTAAAGAGACCATCTGTTTCCCAGTATGTAACCTTTGTGCCTTTATCAAAAATCCATTTGACTGAATATGTAAAGGTTTATTTCTGGGCTCTTTATTCTGTTCCACTCGTCTATATGTCCGTCTTTGCACTAATACCAGATTACTTTGATTACTGTAGGTTTGTAAAAGTTTTGAAATCAGGAATTGCCAGGCTTCCAGCTTTGTTTTTCTTACTCAAAACTGTTTTGGCCGTTCAGGGTCCCTTGACATTCCATATGAATTTTAGAATGACTTTTCTATTTACACACACACACACACACACACGAGCCATTGTGATTTTGAGATTGCATTGAATCTATGAATGGCTTTGGGTAGTATATATTTTTTTTAAATGGGCAAAAGATTTTAATAGACATTCCACCACAGAAGATGTAAGATGACTAACACACACATGAAAATATGCCCAATGTCATTAGTCTTTTAGGAATTGCAAATTGAAAACCACAATAAGTTACCACTACATTCTGACAGAATGGCTGTATTTTTGAAGGCTGACATTATCGACTGTTACTGAGGAAGAAAAACTGAAAGCTTCCTACTAGGCTGGTGGAAATGCAAAACAGTACAGCCACTTCAGAAGAGTCCTGCAGTTTCTTAAGCAGTTAAACATAAACTTACCATATATGAGTCACCAACTCTACTCCTAGGTATTAGCATAAGAGAAATGAAAGCATGTGTCCATACAAAGACTTTCACATGAATCTGACAGAAGCATTATTCATAATAGTCCTAAACTGGAAAAAATCCTAATGTCCACCCACTGTGTAATGGATAAACAAAATATGATATATTTACACAATGAAATACTATTAAACAATAAAAAGTAACCAACCACCAATATTTTCCACAACATCAAGGAACCTCAAAAACATGATGTTAAGTGAAAGAATTCTGACACAAAAGACCACATATTTATGAAGTTCCCAGAAAAGACAAATCTATATACATGGATAGCACATCACTAATTGCCTAGGGCTGGGTACAAGGACTGATCACAAAGGTCCCTAAGGGAACTTTATAGAGTGATGCAAATATTCTAAGACTGGACTGTGGTGATGGTTGCACAATTCTATGAATTGGGGAAAAATTATTAAATTTCACACTTATGGGTAAATCTTATGGCATGTAAATGAAGTGGGTTTTTTTTAATTTTTTTTTTTTTTATGTTTATAGCAGCAGTGTCCACAATAGCCAAACTATGGAAAGAGCCCAGATGTCCATCGAAAGATGAATGGATAAAGAAGATGTGGTATATATATATACAATGGAATATTTCACAGCCATCAAAAAAATGAAATCTTGCCATTTGCAATGACATGGATGGAACTAGAGGGTATTATGCTAAGTGAAATAAGTCAATCAGAGAAAGACAATTATCATATGATCTCACTGATATGTGGAATTTAATAAACAAGGCAGAGGATCATAGGGGAAGACAGGAAAAAATGAAATAAGACCAAACCAGAGAGGGAGACAAACCATAAGAGACTCTTAATCTCAGGAAACAAACTGAGGGTTGCTGGAGGTGGGGGGGATGGGGTGGCTGGGTGATAGACATTGGGGAGGGTATGTGTTGTGGTGAGCACTGTGTATTGTGTAAGGCTGATGAATCACAGACCTGTACCCCTGAAACAAATAATACATTATATCTTAATAATAAAAAATAACAATAATAAAAAAGAAAAGAAAAAAATATGAATATTTTAAGTCTTCCACTCCATAAAAGCAGGATGGAGTTCTTTCCATTTTCTTTTTTTTTTTTTCTTTTAATCTTCTTTACTTTCAGGATTACTTTACAATTTTCAGAGTACAGGTCTCTCACCTCTTGGTTAAGTTCATTTCTATATATTTTATTATTTTTTGATGCTAATGTAAATGGGATTGTTTTAATTTTCTTTTCAGATTGTTTATTGTTGATGTATAAACACAATTGATTTTTGCAGGTTGATTTTGTGTCCTGTAATTTCACTGAATTTGTTTATTCATTCTAATAGTTTTTTGTGTGTAATTTTTAGAGATTTTACACATAATAGCATGCCATCTGTAAGTAGATTATTTTACTTCTTTCTTTCCAACTTAAATGTTTTATATTTATTTTTCTTGCCTAATTTCTATGGCTTGTACTTCTAATACTATATTGAATAGAAGTGGCTAAGAGTAGGAATCTTTGCTTTTTTTTATTTTAAAGGGACAGATTTCAGTTTCTAACCAGTGAATATGATGTTAGCTGTAGGCTTCCTATATATGATTTTTGTTATGTTGATGAAATTTCTTCTGTTCCTAGTTTGTTGAGTGATTTTATAGGCACACCTCAGTTCATTGTGTTTCACTTTATAACACTTCACAAATACCGCATTTTGTATAAATTGAAGATTTGTGGCCACCCTGCATTGAGCAAATCTATCAGTGCCATTTTCCCATAACATTTACTCACTTTGTGTCTGTCACGTTTTGGTAATTATCACATTTCAAATTGTTTATGATTATTATATTTGTTATGGTGATCTATGAATAGTGCCCTTGATGTTACTATTATAATTGTTTTGGGTCACCATGATCCATCCATATAATACAATGAACTTCATTAATAAATATTGTGTGTGTTCTGACTGCTCCACTGACCAGCCATTCCTCCATCTCTCTCCTTCTATTCAGGCCTATTTCCTGAAACACAACAATATTGAAATTAAGCCAATTAATAATCCTACAATTGCTTCTAAGTGTTTAAATGAAAGGAAAATTCATGTCTCTCACTTTAAATCAAAAGCTAGAAATGATTAAGCTTACTGAGGAAGGCATGTTAAAACTTCAGATATGCCAAACGTGAGGCCTCTCACACCAATTAACCAAGTTGTAAATGCAAAGGAAAAATTTTTGAAGGAAATTAAAAGTGCCATTCCAGTAACCACACAAATGATGAGAAAGAGAAACAGCCTTATTGCTGATGTGGAGAACATTTTAGTGCTCTGGATACAAGATTAAACCAGTCACATTTTTTTTGAACTAAAGCTTAATCCGGAACAAGACCCTAGCTCTCTTCAGTTCCATGAAGACAGAGAGGTGAGGAAGCTGCAGAAGAAAAGTTTGAAGCTAGAATAGGTTGGTTTATGAGGTTTAAGGAAAGAAGCCATCTCCATAACATAAAAGTGTAAGATGAAGCAACAGGCACTGATGTAGAAGCTGCAGCAAGTTATCCAGATCTAGCTAAGATAATAAAGGTGGCCACACTAAACAAACAGATTTTCAATGTAGACAAAAGAGTCTTATATTAGAAGATGTCATCTAGGACTTTCATAGCTGGAGAAGAGAAGTCAATGACTGGCACCAAATCTTCAGAGGACAGGCTGACTCTCTTATTCGGGGCTAATGCAGATGGCAACTTTAAGTGGAAACCAATGCTCATTTACCATTCTGAAAACCCCAGGGCCCTTAAGAAGTATACTAAATCTACTCTGCCTGTGCTCTATAGATGGAACAACAAAGCCTGGATGACAGCACATCTGTTTACAATATGGTTTACTGACTATCTTAAGCCCACTGTTGAGACCTACTGTTCAGAATAAAAGATTTCTTTCAAAATACTATTGCTCTTTGACAATGCGCCTGGTCACCCAAGAGCTTTTTTGTTGTAGTTTCAATTTTTATTTAAATTCGTTAGTTAACATATAGTGTAATATTGGTTTCAGGAATAGAATTTAGTGATTCATCACTTATATTTAACACCCAGTGCTCATCACAACAAGTGCCCTCCTTACTGTCCATCATCCATATAGCACATCCCCTGCCCACCTCCCCTCCATCAACCCTGTTTGTTCTCTATAGTTAAGAGTCTCTTGTGGTTTACCTCCCTCTCTCCCTTTTCACCCTTCCCCTAAGTTAGTCTGTCTTGTTTCTTAAATTCCACTTATGAGTGAAATTATATGACATTTGTCTTTCTCTGACTGATGTGTTTCATTTAGCATAATACACTCTAGCTCCAATGAAGACATACAATGAGATGAATGTTGTTCCTATGCCTGCTAACACAACATCCATTCTGCAGCCCATGGATCAAGGAGTAATTTTCACTTTTAAGCTGCCTTATTTAAAAAAAGACCTTGTGTAAGTTTGTAGCTCCCATAATAGTAATTCCTCTGATGGGTCTTGGCAAAGGAAATTTGTAGATGCAATTAAGAACTTTCATGATTCTGCGGAAGAGATCAAAATATCAACAAGAGGAGTTTGGAAGAAGTTGATTCTAACTCTCATGGATGACTCTGAAGGGTTCAAGACTTCAGTGAAGGAAATAACTGCAGATGTGGTGGAAATAGCAAGAGAACTAGAATTAGAAGTGTATCCTGAAGGTGTGACTGAATTACTGCTATCTCATGATAAAATATGAAAGGATGAGGAGTTGCTTCTTATGGGTGAGCAAAAGAAGTGGTTTCTTCTACTCCTAGTGAAGATGGTGTGTATATTGTTAAAATAACAAAAGATTTAGAATATTACATAAACCAAGCTGATAATGCAGCAGGAGGGTTTGAGAGAATTGACTCCAATTTTGAAAGAAGTTCTATTGTGGGTAAAATGCTATCAAAGAGCATCACATGCTACAGGGAAATCATTTGTGAAAGGAAGAGTCAAACAATGCAGCAAACTTCACAGTCATCTTATTTTAAAAAATTGCCAAAGCCACTCCAGTCTTCAGCAACCTTCACCCTGACCAGTCAGCACCCATCAACACTGAGGCAAGACCCTCCACCAGCAAAAAGATTATGATTTACTGAAAGTTCAAATGATGATTGGCATTTTAACATTAAAGTATTTTAAATTAAGATATGTACATTTTTTAGAAATATTATTGCATACTTAATAGACTACAGTATAGTATAAACATAAATTGTATATGCACCAGAAAAGCAGAAAAATTGACTTGCTTTATTGTGATATTTGCTTTATTGTGGTGGTCTGGAAGCAAACCCACAATATTTCCAAAGTATGTCTGTACCATGAAAGAATGTTGAATTTTGTCAAATGCTTGCTCTGCAGCAATTGACTGAACATGTGGTAGTGTCCTTCATTCTTTAATGTGGTGTATTACATTGATGATTTTCATATGTTCAATAATCCTTACATTCCAGAAAGAAATCCCACTTTGTCACAGTGTATAATCCTTTTAATATGTTGTTGAATTCAATTAGCTAGTATTTTGTTCAGGATTTCTGCATCTATGCTCATCAGGGATATTGACTTATCATTTTCTTTTCTTGTAGTATCTTTGTCTGGTTTTGGTATCAGATAATGCTGGCCTCATAAAAAAGCATTTGGAAGTATTCCCTCTGCTTAAATTTTTTGGAATAATTTGAGAGATATTGATGTTAGTTCTTAAAATGTTTGGTGTAATATATCAGTGAAGCCATCCAGTCCTAACATTGCTTTGCTAGGAGTTTTTGGTTAATGATTCAATCTTCTTACTATTTACAGATTTCCTATTTCTTTGTGATTCAGTCTTAAGTTGTATGCTTCTAGAACTTAATCTATTCCCTTTAGGTTCTCCTACGTGTAGGCATATAATTTTTCATTATAGTCTCATGATCCTATTCATTTCTGTGGCATCAATTGTAATACCTTTTATTACTATTTTTTGTTATTTGAGTCTTCTTTTTTTTTTCTTACCTAGCCGACCTAAGGAATTTATCAATTTATCAATATTTTTTTTAAAAAATTAAAATTTTAAAAAAAGTGTATTTTGGGGGCACCTGGGTGGCTCAGTTGGTTGAGCAACTGACTCTTGATTTCAGCTCAGGTCATGATCTCAGGGCTCCCTGCTCAGTGGGGAGTCTGCTTGAGGATTCTCTCTCCTTCTGCCCCCCTCACTTGTGCTCTCTCTCCCACTAAAATAAATAAATCTTTAAAAAATAATAAAATTTTAAAAAATGTATTGTTTAGTTTCCACATATTTGCATTTTTCTGGATTTTTGTTTTTGGGGTTTTTGTTTGTTTGTTTTGGGGGTAGGGGTTTTGTTCCACTGTGGTCAGAAAAGATATTTGGTATGATTGCAATATTCTTAAATTTGGTAAGGCTTGTTTTGTGGCCTAAATATAATCTATCCTGGGGAATGTTCTGTGTATACTTGAGAAGAATATATTCTGCTGTTAAGTGGAATTTTCTGTATATATCTTGTTAGACCCAGTTGGTCTATAGTTTTGTTCAAACCCCCTGTTTCTTTACTGATCTTCTGTCTGGTTGTTCTATCCATGATTAAAAGTTGCATATTGAAATGGCCTTCTATTACTTTGTTACTATTTTTTTTTTCTTCAATTCTATCAGTGTGTGCTTCATATATTTGGTTGCTGTGCTATTAGGTGCATATATATTTATACATGTTATGTTTTCCTGGTAAATTGATCCCCTAATATTACATAATATCCTTCTTTGTCTCTTGTGACAATTTTTGGCTTAAAATCTGCTTGTTTGATACACATATAATTACTCCTGCTCTCTTGGTTACTATTTGTATGGAATATCTTTTTTTATCCTTTTACTTTCAGACTATGTGTATCCTTATATCTAAAGTAAGTATCTTAAGCAACTAATAAATCATAAGGTACAAATAGACAACAATACAATAATTACAGAGGCTTCAATACCCTACTATAAGCAATGAATAGATTGTCCAGACAGAAAAAAACAAGGAAATCTTGTAATTGAACCAGACTCTGTAATAAATGGATTAAATAGACATACATAGAACATTCCATCTGAAAGGAATATAATACAAATTCTTTTCAAGTACATATGAAAGATTGTCCAGGATAGATCATATGATAGGCCACAAAACAAATTTTATCCAATTTAAGAAGACTGAAATATTGAAAAGGAATGAACACTTCCAAACTCATTCTACAAAGTCAGCATTACTTTAATATCAAAACCAGGTAAATGTACCAAAAGAAAACTTTAGACCAATATTCCTGATTAACATAGATATAAAAATTCTCAACAAAATATTAGCAAATGGAATTCAACAATACATTAGGAGTATTATATGCAATGACCAAGTGGGATTCATCCCTGAGATGCAGGGATAGTTCAACATATGAAAATCAATAAATGTAATATATCACATCAATAAAATGAAAGATAAAAATCACACAATCATCTTAATAGATGCAGAAAAACATTCAACAAAACACATCATCCTTTCATGATAATAATCCTTTAACAGACTATATATAGAAGGAACATAACTCCACATAATAAAAGGCATATACAACAAACCCACAGCTAACATTATACTTAATGGAGAGAAATTGAAAGCACTTTCTCTATAATCAGGAACAAGGCAAGAATGTCCATTCACACCACTCCTATTCAATAGAGTACTGGAAGTCCTAGCTAAAGCAATTAAAGACAAAGAGAGAAAAGTCACCCAAGTCAAAAAGAAAGAAGTAAAATTATCATTATTTGCTGATGATATGATCTTATATACAGAAAATCGCTATGAATCAGTCAAAAAACTGTCAAAATTAATCAGTGATTTTAGTAAGTGACAGGATACAAAATCAACATATAGAAAACGATTGCATTCCTTTACATGAATGAAAAAAGCATCTGAAAAATAAGGAAAGTCATCCCATTCACAATAGTATCAAAAACAATAAAATACTTAAAAATAAATTTATTCAAGGAAGTGAAAAATCTGAAGAATGAAAACTACAAACTTTACTGAAAGAAATTTAAAAAAAAAATCAATGAAAAAATATCTCATATTCATGGATCAGAAACTATCTACAGATTCAGTGCAATCCCCATCAAAATACATAGGCATTCTTCACAGGAATAGAAGAAACAATTCTAAAAATATGTGGGCACCCTGAAAGACCCCAATTAGCCAAAGCAATCTTTTTTTTTAAGATTTTATTTATTTATTTGACAGATAGATAGAGAGCATAAGTAGGCAGAGAGGCAGGCAGAGGGAGAGGGAGAAGCAGGCTCTCCACTGAGCAGGGAGCCGGACATGGGGCTCGATCCCAGGACCCCAGGATCATGACCTGAGTCGAAGGCAGCCGCTCAACTGACTAAGCCACCCAGGCGCCCTAGCCAAAGCAATCTTGAGAAAAACAATGAATCCAAAGGTATCATGCTTCCAGATTTCAAATTATACTCCAAAGGCATAGTAATAAAAACAGTTTGGTAGGTACATCGACCAATGGAACAGGATAGAGAATCCAGAATTAAGCCCCAGCACATACATTCAACTAATATTTAATAGGAGATCCAAGAATATACAATGGGAAAAGGAGTCTCTTCAACAAATGGGACTGGGAACACTGGAGAAACACATGCAGATCAATGAGAACTAGACCCTATCTCATACCACTTGCAAAAATTAACTCAAAATGAATAAAAGACTTAAAACTAAGATTTAATCCCATAAACCTCCTAGAAGAAAGCATAGGAAAGAAACCCATTGATATTGCTCTAGGGAATATTTTTGGAGGGACAATGCCAAAACCACAACAAAAGAAAAAAAAAATCAACTGAGACTATGAACACAAAAGCTTATGCACAGCAAAACAATTAACAAAATGAAAAGGTAATCTACAGAATGGGAATAAGTTTTTTGCAAGCCATATATTGTATAAGGGGTTAATATCCAATATATATATAGAACTCAGTCAACTCAATAACAAAACAATCTGATTAAAAAATAAGAAGAACAAAATAGGCATTTCTCCAAAGAAAACATCAACATGGCCAAGAGATATATGAAAAGATACTTATCATTAATCATCAGGGAAATGCAAATCAAAACACAAAGAAATATCACCTCATATCTATTAGAATGTCTATCATCAAGAAAATAAGAGAGAAGTCCTGGTAAAGATGTGAAAGACAAACTTTATACATTGTTGGAGAGAATGTAAATTGGTCCAACCACTATGGAAAACAAAATGAAGGTTCCTCAAAAAATTAAAAATAGTTTTACTATATGATCCAGCAATTCCACTTTTGGGTATATTCCCAAAAGAAATGAAAACATGATTTCAACAAGATATAAGCATTCCCATATTTATTGCAACATTATTCACAGTAGCCAAGAAACAACCCCAAAGCCCATCAACAGATGAATGGGTAAAAATGATGTGGTATATATACACAATGGAATAGGATTTGCTATGAAAGATATCCTTCCATTTATGACAACATGGATGGACCTTGAGCATATTATGCTAAATGAGATGAGTTAGACAAAGACAAGTACTGTATGAGATCACTGTAAAAATTTTAAGGAGTAGTAAATAAGCCATAAATATCTAATGCATAGTATAATGAATATATGCAATAATATTGTACTATAACTATGTAATGTGATATATATCACTACATCAGCAATTACATGACAAGATATAAATGTATCAAGGTAACATACTGTACACATTAAATTTATACAATGTTGGGGCACCTGGGTGTCTCAGTCAGTTCTGTGTCTGCCTTCAGCTCAGGTCATGATCCCAGAGTCCTGGGATCCAGTCCAGCATTGGGCTCCCTGCTCAGTGGGGAGTCTGCTTCTCCCTCTGCCCACCCCCCCAGCTGGTGCTCATGTTCTCTCTCTCACACTTTCACACTTTCTCTCTCTCTCTCACAAATAAGTAAATAAAATCTAAAAAAAAAAAAAAAAAAAACAGGAGACAAATGAAAATGAAAACACAAAATCTTTGGGATACAGCAAAAGCTATTTTAAGAGGGAAGGTTATAGCAACATAGGCCTACCCCAAAAAGGAAGAAAAAATTCAAATAAACAACCTAACCACATATCTAGCTAAAAAAAGAAGACCAAAAAGAGACCCCCAAACCAGTAAAAGTAAGGAAATAATAAAGGTTAGAGCAGAAATTAACAAAATAAAAACTAAAATACAATGTAACAGATCAATGAAGCCAGAAGCTGTTTTTTTTTTTTTTTAAAGATTTATTTATTTATTTGAGAGAGCGAGAATGAGAGAGAGAGAGTACATGAGAGGGGGGAGGGTTAGAGGGAGAAGCAGGCTCCTCGCCGAGCAGGGAGCCCGATGCGGGACTTGATCCACGGACTCCAGGATCATGACCTGAGCCGAAGGCAGTCGCTTAACCAACTGAGCCACCCAGGTGCCCCTAGAAGCTGGTTTTTTTAAAAGATTAACAGCATTGAGAAACCTTTAGCCAGACTCACAAAAAAAAAGAGGGGGTGGGGGGACTCAAATAACAAAATCAGAATGATAGAGGAGAAATAGCAACCGACACCACAGAAATAGGATTATAAGAGAATACTATGAAAAATTATATGCCAACAAATTGGACATCCTAGAAGAAATGGACAAATTCTTAAAAACATAGCTTCTCAAAACTGAATCAGGAATAAAAGAAAAATTTGAACAGACGGATTACCAGCAATAAAATTGAATCAGTAATCCAAAAATTCCCAACAAACAAAAGTCCAAGACCAGATGGCTTCACAGGGGAATTCTATCAAACATTTAAAGAAGAGTCAATACTGATTCTTCTCAAACTATTCCAAGAAATAGAAGAGGAAGGAAAACTTACAAATTCATTCTATAAAATCAGCATTACTCTGATACCAAAAGCCAATAAAGACACTACAAAGAAGAGAACTACAGGCTAATATCCCTGATAAACATAGATGTAAAAATCCTCAACAAAGTATTAGCAAACCAAGTCCAACAATACTTTTTAAAAAATCATACACCACAATCAAGTGGGATTTATTCCTGGGATGCAAGGGTGGTTCAGTATTTGCAAATCAATCAACATGATACATCACATCAATAAGATAAAGTGTAAAAACCATATGATCATCTAAATAGATGCAGAAAAAGTATTTGACAATGTACAACATCCATTCATGATAAAAACCCTCAACAAAGTCGGCTTAGAGGAAATATACCTCAGCATAATAAAGACCATATATGAAAAACCCACAGCTAACATTATACTCAATGGTGGAAAAGTGACAGCTTTTCCCCTAAGATCAAGAACAAGACAGTCCACTCTCACCACATTTATTCAACATAATACTGAAAGTCCTAGCCACAGCAATCAGACAACGACAAAAATAAAGGCATCCAAATTGGCAAGGAAGAAGTGAAACTCACTATTTGCAGATGACATAATACTATATTTAGAAACCCTAAAGACTCTACCAAAAAACTACTAGAACTGATAAGTGAATTCAGTAAGATCACAGGATACAAGACCAGTGTACATAAATCCATTGTGTTTTTATACACGAATAATGTAGTAGAAAGATAAATTAAGAAAAAAGTTCCATTTACAATTGCACCAAAAATACCTAAAAACAAACTTAAAGAGGTGAAAAACCTGTACTCTGAAAACTATAAAATATTGATGAAAGAAATTGAAGATGACGACACAAAGAAATGGAAAGACATTCCATGCTCATGGATTGGAAGAACAAATACTGTTAAAATTCCCATACTATCCAAAGCAATCTACAGGTTTTTTTTTTTTTAATTTTATTTTATTATGCTAGTCACCATACAATACATCATTAGTTTTTGATGTAGTGATCCATGATTCATTGTTTTCGTATAACACCCAGTGCTCCATGCAGTACGTGCCTTTCTTAATACCCATCACTGGGCTAACCCATCCCTCCACCCCCCGCCCCTCTAAAACCCTCAGATTGTTTCTCAGAGTCCATAGTCTCTCATGGTTCATCTCTCCCTCTGATTTCCACCCCCTTCATTTTTCCCTTCCTTGTCCTAATGTCCTCCATGCTATTCCGTATGTTCCACAAATAAGTGAAATCATATGATAATTGACTTTCTCTGCTTGACTTATTTCACTTAGCATAATCTCCTCCAGTCCCATCCATGTTGATGTAAAAGTTGGGTATTCACCCTTTCTGTTGGCTGAGTAATATTCCATTGTATATATGGACCACATCTTCTTTATCCATTCATCTGTTGAAGGGCATCTCAGCTCTTTCCACAGTTTGGCTATTGCGGACATTGCTGCTATGAACATTGGGGTGCATATGGCCCTTCTTTTCACTACATCTGTGTCTTTGGGGTAAATACCCAGTAGTGCAATTGCTGGGTCATAGGGTAGCTCTATTTTTAATTTTTTGAGGCACCTCCACAATGTTTTCCAAAGTGGCTGTACCAACTTGCATTCCCACCAACAGTGTAAGAGGGTTCCCCTTTAGTCACAACCTCTCCAACATTTGTTGTGTCTTGCCTTGTCAATTTTTGCCATTCTAACTGGTGTAAGGTGGTATCTCAATGTGGTTTTGATTTGAATTTCCCTGATGGCTAGTGATGATGAACATTTTTTCATGTGTCTGTTAGCCATTTGTATGTCTTCTTTGGAGAAGTGTCTGTTCATGGCTTCTGCCCATTTTTTGACTTGTTTTTTGGGTGTTGAATTTGAGAAGTTCTTTATAGATCATGGATACCAGCCCTTTATCTGTAGTGTCATTTGCAAATATCTTCTCCCATTCTGTGGGTTGCCTCTTTGTTTTGTTGACTGTTTCCTTTGCTGTGCAGAAGCTTTTTATCTTGATGAAGTCCCAAAAGTTCATTTTTGCTTTTGTTTCACTAGCCTTTGGAGATGTATCTTGAAAGAAGTTGCTGTGGCCGATGTCGAAGAGGTTACTGCTTATGTTCTCCTCTAGGATTTTGATGGATTCCTGTCTCACATTGAGGTCTTTCATCCATTTTGAGTTTATCTTTGTGTATGGTGTTAGAGAATGGTCAAGTTTCATTCTTCTGCATGTGGCTGTCCAATTTTCCCAGCACCATTTATTGAAGAGACTGTCTTTTTTTCACTGCATATTTTTTCCTGCTTTGTCGAAGATTCAAAGCAATCTACAGTTTTAATGCAATCCCATAGTATTTTTCACAGAACTAGAACAAATAGTACTAAAATTTGTATGGAACAACAGAAGACCCCAAATAGCCAAAGCAATCTTGAAAAAGAACAAAACTGGAGGTATCACAACCCCAGACTTCAAGACATACTACAAAGCTGTAGTAATCAAAACAATGTGGTAGTAGTACAAAAGTAGACACAGAGATCAATAGAACAGAATGGAGAGCCCAGAAATAAACTGATGATTATATGATCAATTAACTTTGAAAAAAGGAGGCGAGAAGACACAATAGGGCAAAGAACTACCATATGATCCAGTAATCACACTACTGATTTACCCAAAGGATACAAAATCACTAATTTGAAAAGATATGTGCACCTCTATGTTTATAGCAGGATTATTTCCAATAGCCACATTATGGAAGGAGCCTGTGTCCATCAATAAATGAATAGACAAAGAGTGATACACACACCTGTCACATCCACGATCTACGGAGTAAATGCTAAGTGAATTAAGTCAGTCAGAGAAAAACAAATACCATATGATTTCACTCATATGTGGAATTTAAAAAACAAAATAAGTGAACGAAAAACACTCTTAATTATAAGGAACAAACTGATGATTACCAGATGGGAGGTGAGTGGCAGGATGGGTGAAATAAGTGAAGGTGCAATCACTTCATTTAGTTTGATTAGGTAGTTTAGTACATTTACATTTAAAGTAATTAGTAATAGGGAAGGACTTACTATTGCCATTTTGTTAATTGTTTTCTGTAGGTCTTCTATTTTGTCTCTGCTATTTTTCTGCCTCTTTTGTGTGTTTCATTGATTTTTTTGTAATAAAGTGCTTCCTCTCTCTTTTTTTTGGTTTATCTTCTATGGATTATTTCTTTGTGGTTACCATGGGTATTATATAAATCATCTTATAGCAATCTATTTTAAACTGATAACAGCTTAACTTCAATTGCACACATATCTCTTCTTTACACCCCTCCCACTTTATATTATAAATGTCCCAAATTATATCTTTTTTTGTATTTTGTGTTCATTTACATAATTTTATAACTATACTATTTTTATGCTTTTATCTTTTAAATTATCTACCAGAACTAAAAGTGATTTATGCACCACTATTAAGATATTACAGGATTCTGTATTTGTCTATATACAAACCTTTATCAAAGAGCTTTATACTTGCAGATGCTTTTGTGTTGCTGTCTAACAGTCTTTTAGTTTCAACTTGAAGGATGCCCTTTGCCATTTCTTGTGAGGCAGGTATAGTGGTGATAAAGTCCCTCTGTCTTTATCTGGAAAGCTCTTTATTTTTCCTTCTTTCTTGAATGACAGTTTTGCTTGATATAATATTCTTGGTTCAAAATTATTCTTTCAGCAGTTTGAATATATTATCCCACTCCCTTCTGGCCTTCTGGTTTGTGCTGAGAAATCCACTGATTGGCTATGGGAGCTCCCTTGTATGGGACAGGTCACTTTTTCCTTGCTGCTTCAAAATTCTGTGACTTTTGACAATGTGGTTATGTCTTGGTGTAGATTTAATTCATCCTATTTGGGATATTTTGAGTTTCATGAATCTGGGTGTCCATATTCCTCCCCAAATTTGGCAAGTTTCAGACATGATTTCTTCAAATAAGCTCTCAGGTCTTTTCTCTCTTATAAAATGAAATTTTATGGAGGTTTCATAAAGTGTATTTTGGTCTACTTGATGGTATCTCATAAGTCCCTTAGGCTTTCTTTAGTGGTCATTCTTTTCTTTTTTTGTTCCGTTGACTCAATGATTTCAAATAACCTGTCTTCAAGTTTACCAAGTCTTTCTTCTGCTTGACCAAGTCTGATGATGAGCCCCTTAAGTGAATTTTTCAATTCAGTTATTACAAAATACCACAATTTCTGTTGGATTCTTATTATCTCCATTTCTTTGTTGATAATTTCGTTTTGTTCATGCATAACTCTCCTGATTTGGTTCAGTGGTCCATGTTACTTTGTAGCCCATTGAGTTTCTTTAAGAAGATTATTTTGAGTTTTTTGTCAGGTAATTCATAGATCTCCATTTCTTCAGGGTCAGTTTCTGGAGAGTTTGTTCCTTTGATGAGGCCATCATCCCCTCCCCCCCCCACTTATTGTATATTTTGTTACTTTTTCCTGAGATGTGTGCATTTGAAAAGACATCCACCCCTCCCAGTCTTTGTGGACTGGGTGCCTTCAGGGAAAACCTTCACCAATTAAGCTGTCCAGGGATTTGGGGGGACCTCTCCAACCTTTTCTGGGAAGGCATCTTCTCTGGGCTATGCATGTAATTTCCCAATTAAAGAGGTGTGCAGGTTTTTTGTTTTGTTTTATTTCCCAGGAGCATGTAATCTCTTGCTTCCCTCTGGCGTCTGTCTGCTGTAATGCAGGTTGTCTAACACTGCAACAGCTCTCTGAGCTTGCTCTTGTTCACAGCATCCCCCAGGTATCCAAAATATGCTAGTTCCATCAGTGCTGAGAATCAGGTAAGACATATTACAGTTCCTTAGGCAGTTCTCTGTAAAGCCAGAATGCTGGACATACATTTCACTCTTTTTTTTCCCTCTTGAGTGAGAAGCTGCAAGTAGGTTGTTTACTCCTGTTTATGATAAAGTGTTGGCTTAAGGGAAGTACTACCATGGATGAAATAGTTTTTCTTACCCATTTCGATGTGACTATTCTTGGTTTTGAATTTTCCTGGAGTACTACAAGTTCTTAAATGGTTTCTGGAGTTCTCATGAAGGTTTTTTGGACCATATAGTGTTGTTAAATCAGTGTATCTGTGAAGAAACAAGGCCTGAGGATTCCTATTGTGCCATCTTGCTGATATCACCATAATCATGAGTATTTAACTTCATTTATGTGTTTAACAAAATTAAGTGACTTCTACATGCTAGTTCTAGGTTAAGTGCTAGGAATGCAACGATCAATACAATGTTTAGGTTTTCACCATTGGAATTCCATTGGTTTCTAAATTCTGCCAGCAGCATTTTGATTCCAGGACAACCATATATTCTTATACATTTTATTAACTTACTTTTCTTCTCAGCTTTATTTAGAGGTAATTTACTTCTTAAATATGTTCTGATGGTTTGCTTTAATTTATTGCCAGTTGTTCATTGCTTGTCAAAGCTAAATTTTTTCTAAGAAAGATATTTATAAACATCAGGGTGCAAGTGCCCCTTCAGATCACTACATTTGTATCTTTGGGGTAAATACCTAGTGGTGCCAAATGCTGGGTCATAGGCTAGTTCTATTTTTAACTTGAGGAACTTCCATACTGTTTTCCAGAGTGGCTGCACCAGCTTGCATTCCCACCAACAGTGTAAGAGGGTTCCCCTTTCTCCGCATCCTCACCAACATTTGTTGTTTCCTGACTTGTTAATTTTAGCCATTCTGACTGGTATGAGGTGGTACTCGTGGTTTTGATTTGTAGTTCCCTGATGTCAAGTGATGTGGAGCATTTTTTCATGTGTCTATGGACCATTCGTATGTCTTCTTTGGAGAAATGTCTGTTAAGGAGGGCACATGATGTGATGAGCACTGGGAGTTATATGCAACTGATGAATAACTGAACTCTACATCTGAAACTAATGATGTACTCTGTTGACTAATTGAATTTAAATTTTCAAAAAGATGCTTTCAACACACAAAGAAAAATATGTTGTATGAGTAATTATACATTGTGTGTATATATATGTGTACACACATATACACAAGGTGTGTATATATATATATACTATATACAATATACAGTATATACATATATTATATATATAATGTATAGTATATACGTATATAATATATATAGTGTATTATAGTCTTCAGAAAAATCAAGTTTCATTTAATAATCAAATAACTGTTCAGTGGCCAACTGCTTTCAAAATGACCAGATGTTCTTCAATCTTATCAATTCATGCTGAACTTAACTCATGCTCCAACTAAAGTACATAGTTTTCCGCTGCACCAGCCCCCAGAGTATGTTATCTATAATAAGCAAAAATCATCCTGATCCACTTCACCTCCTACCTCTTTCCCTTTTTTCTCCTTACCCATCTGAAACCTTCCACCTCCTGCTCTCAAAGTTATTATCATAATGATAAATATTGTTTGAGTGATCTTTCTATAATTCATTGACTTCTGTAAGGAAAGTCAATACATAAAATGAATAAAAATAAAGTTTCAAATAAAACATGTTTAGAAGTAATAAAGATTTATATAATAAATATTTTATAATAAAGCTAACAATCTTCACTTTGTTTATAAATCAAATTTTGGTTGGCACATTGGCAGTATTTCTTGAATTTAGCATATATCTTTAATAGTTATTTACTGTGACTAACTGGCTTCTCTCCAGTATATTTCCTGAATAAGGTGCCAATCAAGTTGAAGGAAAATGTTTAATCTTTGATGTGGTTTATGGCTTATTCAAGTTAATCTTATTTATTATCTTCTTAAACTGGAGTTTTTAAATGTAGCCAAAAGACACAGTCCTAAGCTGTATAACCCATATGGTAAAAGTATGCTTCTACTGCTACTAAGGTGTCATTGTTGATATCTCGTTGCCAAAATAGCAGAACACAGAACATGCTCAAACATAAAAACCTCATGCTGTTCTTGAGAGAATTCAGTTAGTCATTGGCTGTATAAATGTGCAATTTGTTTCTACTATATAGACCTTGAAATGAGCTACATCCCAAAGGGTGCACAAAACATCTGGATGATAGTACACTGGTCAAAGTTTCTACTACTATATTTTGAAATATCAGTTTATAGATAAAGACATGTTTTAATCAGACTTTTATATTCTGCATATTTTTAAAAAATTGTTTATGTAAATCTCACACAACTATTACCTAGAAATCAATTGAAAATTAACACACTTATTTTCTACTACAGAGGGAAATTAAATAGGATGCTCTCTGACTCAATGTTTCACGCAACTAGAACATCCTTTAGAATTAGTAGCAGAGGGGATATATCTATTTAATGTTTTTTCATGACGAATGACATTTCATGGCCGAAACTCATCATGTAGAGCAGTAGTTCTCAAAATTTATCACGTATCAGAATCATCTGGAGGGTGACTCATAAATTACTAAACCATAGTCCCAGAGTTTCTGATTACCTAGATCCTGGGTAGAGCCCAAGAACAGACGTTTCTAACAGGTTATGAAGTAATGCTGCTCCTACTGGTCCAGGAATCATACTTTAAGGATTAAAGTTATAGGTAATAAATGGACCATCTAAGTGCAGCTAGCTCTTATTTATTGACATTCACCCAAAGGAAATGGTCAAGTACTAGGGGAAAAAAAGGGAAAATGCCTTCCCGTGAACTATCTTCTTAGACATCCATTCTAGAAAGTTCACTGAATGTGAAAACAATATAGAAATTGCTAGTTAATGGTTTGTAACAGTAGGGAATTTAGCTAAAAAGGAATCATTTTGCTAGAAATTCCATGTTTCCTAATAAGTTTTTTCTTCATCTTTCACAAAAGTAACTATTACCTTTAAACATTCTCTTCAATCCATAAGGAATCCTCTAATTTCTAATACCTGATGTAGCTCCAGGAAAAGAGAGAGAAAGTACACGAAGTACTTAGAAAAATTCACTCATATGCAGTTCCCAAGGATAGAAGAGAGAAAATATTTCTATTTTTAAATTATTTAATTTTGCATTTCAAGGAGTAGGTAGAAATTTTCATATTCACGTACAATTTGAATTTTCATTCTTCACACAATAGCCTTAAGATTAGGTGAATATGTTCTTACTTTCTTATGGTTCTTTATCCCCTTCTGCAGATCCTGAAAGATCTTTTAAGCATGCAGCTACTCCCACTGCCCTGCTACCCAGCTGGGAAGGTATGAGCCAGTCAATGGCCCAAAAGAGAGGATAGTCTTGCTCAGCCTGGTGTATATCAGTTGGCATGATTATGTGGCCCATAAACAAGAAGGAAAATTACTCCTAAAGGGGAAATAGGAAAAGAAACCTAAGTAGATCTTTATAGAAAAATTAGTTATTCCAAGAATTCTGAATTCTCAACTATTAGACATGAGGTTCTCACTAAACTGGATGTTGATGTTTCTGATTTTTGTGGTCATTTCAACTGAAACCGGTTATGTGTTTACCTTTGTATTATCTTTGAAACAAACGTTTTCTTACAAATTAATGGTATAACTAAGATTGTAGGAGACATTTTTAAGCAACTTAAAGGAATAACTTTTCTTAATGGCCCTCCTAGTGTCACACATGCATACACTTATAATCAGCTTACTAATCACAAATAATTCTTAGCCATTTATACAGACATGTTGTAAGGACTCCTACTAGGCCTTGTTAAAGTTTTAAGTGTGTTAAAATTTTTGAGTGGCATAAATTTTAAGAGTATATAATTCTGCTACTTTCTTTTAAGTTAGGCTGAAGTAGCTAAGTTTCACTATAAAAGCTACACAATAAAGGCACTATAAAAATTCTTAATTTTCTACTACTTTGAGCTGTCTATATTAATGTAGGCCCTGCTAGCATAAATGTCTTGGAGCTAAGTGTTTTGTCTATCACATCCTAGCATTTAGCTCATTCTACCAGGATTTCCTAAGACAATATCAACGCTTCTTTGCCTTTTAGTAAATACACTGCAATTTAATGTGTCTTTCACAGAATTTTTCAAAATGTTTTATTGTAATTTTAGTCTTTTTATTAGCCAGAGCCCTCAAAAATAAGCTTTAAAATTACATAATATTTTAAATAAAAACTTGAAATTCTAAATTCTTACAAAACATATCTAAATTGTCACAATAAGAAACAGTAGAACTGAAAATTATAGAGAGCAGTAGCAATGCTTATCTGATGTGGAGACTAAAAATATGGTGACATCATTATGAGAATGATTGACCTGAAACGAAGAGCATTTTGAAAACCATATTCTAGTTTAATCCTCATCTAAGCACAGGTCACTCCAAAATTAATATGTGATCTTCCCAGTGAGCATTTTTCTAATAAAACAAAAACCCAGTGGTTTGCTTGTGTGATGATCCACACTTCACCATGACTTCAATAAGAAGGCACACATAAGGGGTGCCTGGGTGGCTCAGAGGGTTAAGCATCTGCCTTCGGCTCGGGTCATGATCCCAGGGTCCTGGGATCGAGCCCCGCATTGGGCTCCCTGCTGAGCAGGGAGTCTGCTTCTCCCTCTCCCTCTGCCTCTCCCCCTGCTTGTACACTCTATCTGTCCCTATGTCAAAAATAAATAAAATCTTAAAAAAAAAAAAGGCACACATAAATATGCCAGTATTATGAAGTATTGCAAATACATGAAATCACAAATTGCATCTGCCACTCACCAAATATCAACTTCATTCTGTTTTTATCTGATTTTAATCTTAATTGCCCTCCAAGTCCCAACAGACTACATGTCCAACATGAGTAGACTGTTACCTTGCAAATTTGTAAACATAAAACCTGTGTGATGTTCAATAAATATATTGTCAACATTTTCCTAATATAGTGTAAGAATTATGGGAAATATCAAGTACTTAGGGGAAAGAAAAGGTTAAATGACAATGTAACCTTCTTTTACACCTGGAATAGGAAACTCTTTAATTGTATGTTATATTCTAGGAAAAGTAGAATTGGACATTTGGAGATTTAAAAAATATAGTCTCCACAGAGCTGAATTTTGTAACCATAAGTTTTAAGTGATACCTGTAAGAGTATTAGGTCTCTCTGCTAATTTGAAGAAAATAAACCTAGTAAATATTTCCATAATTTTGAGAATGCTTATATAGATATAGAAAATTCATTATATTAACCTAAGCATTGATACACATGTTTATCAATTATGCTATTAAATAAAAATATTAAATTTTTAAAAATAACATTTTTCTTTAATTAAAACATAAAAATGAAATCTCCTTCACTCTACCTTTATAAGCCACATAAAAAACTATATCTTCTGACCAGATTAGAGAAAAAAAACAAATACTCCTTTTTACCTTAGTGAGAAACAAAAAGGATCTGAGATTCCCCAAATAGCAAAAGTATTCTGACTTTAATATTTTCAGTAGAATAAATTTTAGTCCATTTCCTTTTTCTCTCATTTTTATTAACTTTTACTAATTGACTAAATATTAAGTTCTGTATAGACAGGAGTGATATCAATTCTTCTTTGCATTCTGAGTTTCTAAAACAATGCTATATACAAAAAGGATAATAAATATTTGCCAAATTATAATGTTCATAAAGGTCAAATAAACAAAAAGAACACTTCACATTCCATAAACAGGCAAGATTATATCAGTATAGTCTCAGCCAAGTACCATATTTAGAAGTTAATATTGCTAAAACCTATGGACAAAATCCAAAATTGACATGACACTTTTGTCAGGCTTTTGAAGCTCATATTAACCTTTTCAAACCGCGTGTTATTGGGGAATGCACATTTTTCGCTATACAGCCCTCCCACTCCTTGTGATTTTTTTTGTCCCATATTCAGTTGAAACCAGTATATCCCTGCAAAGATCAAAAGGTAAAACCTTTACACGGTTAGCTATTTAAATAATATTCTTCTATAAGTATCTATTAGACAAGATTTACTTCACGCCATTTTCAATCAACTGTACAGATAGTGTGTATATAAAATAAATTCCTCTATTCAAGCTAACAAAAATATTTTACCTACACTTTGTTTATCCATGGAAAGAAACTGAGCATGTCCTCTGCAGTTTTACTACAGGTCATCTGAAGGGCAACCCCTGGATTCCTCTGATCCATGCAGACTTCCCAAGGGCCAGAGAACAAGGCCTGTTTGATCCAGCACCTGCTGTGAGCCCATCACTTGGATACTTTTTCTGAAAATTTTTGCCAGACTGTGAATAGAGTAATATGTAAAAGGGAAAAAAAGCTCAAAGAGCAATAGGAAAATCGGCAGGAAATCAACAAAAATACCATTAAGAATGACTGATCAATCATCTCAGCATTACTTTCCTTTCCCCAATATGGTCGCACTTGCAATAGGTCAGCAATTGGCTCCAGGACTGATAGATATTGTCTACATTTTTTGTAGCTTAAAATATCTTTATTGCTTCTGACATATGATTCAGGTACACAGGAAGAAATAACCATATTTACTAATTTTTCACTTCTAAATTGAAAAATGTCATAGACACTAAAATTTGTACTTAGAATAGTTATCAGAGACTGGAAAGCATTTATGGAAAAGCTTTTTCTATCATTAGTATAGAAAGCAATACTTTCCATAAGGTGTTCCATAAGAGAGAAAAGAAGATTTGCATTTCTAAATGCAGATAAGAAATGGATTTGGAGTTGAGTTTAACAGGACTGGTTGTACATCATACCAGAGATCTATTGAAAGTGAACTAAAGTCTAAGGAGGTTGCTGCTAATGCTCCTAATGGAAAGCTCTGCAACTTCTTATTTTCCACCAACTTTTATAAATGTCCAAATTTAAGTGACTGCAGGTACGAAGCTGCTAAAAGAGCAAAATCCTTGAGTCATTTTAGTTTCTGTCCTAATATGCAGGCTTCCTGGCTCAGATACCACAAACCATTGTGCACAGATCAGGTAACTAGATGTAGCATCGGATATAGAAGAGTAGAAAATGTTACAAATAACCCCAAAAAATGTTAATTCCTCTTCCAGTCTTATCAGCAACATTCATTCATTAAACTGGGTCTGCCAATGTTGCTTTTTTGAGCCATCAGAAAATGCCTCAGAGGTAAGTCTGTCCTCTAAGGACTCATGGTCTATGAAAGAATAATCCAAGGCATGTACACAAATAGTGGTACCAGGAGGAACACCTGTGAGCACATTACTGCTGTAAAGAGTAGCTTCTGGAGGAGACAGCGTTTGAGCTGGACCTTGAAGGATGAGCAAGTTTTCAAGAGGCAGAAATGGACAGTTGCCCGTTTTATGAAGAGCAGTTATATTTAAACCACATCTTGTACTTCTTTGCATCCCCTAGGCATTCAGTGCAATGTCAACATAAAAGGCATTCAATATATTTCTCCTACTGAAAAAATTTTCAGGGGCGCCTGGGTGGCTCAGTCATTAAGCGTCTGCCTTCAGCTCAGGTCATGATCCCAAGGTCCTGGGATCAAGCCCTGCATTGGGCTCCCTGCTCCACAGGAAGCCTGCTTCTCCCTCTCCCACTCCCTCTGCTTGTGTTGCCTTTCTTGCTGTGTCTCTCTCTGTCAAATAAATAAATAAAATCTTAAAAAAAAAAAAGAAAAAATATTTTCATATTGAGGAATTATATTAACCTATTAATCCATACTTGGCCTGCATTGTTGACCATATACAACCTCATACCAACATTCCTTTCAATCATTTTACACAACACTTTGAGGGAGATAAAATCTTTACTCACAATTCCTATGTTTTGCAGTACACACACATTTACCCATGACATGCACAACCCAGACTTATGTTTCTCCACCCACATCTTTGCTAATTCAACTCTTATGCATCCTTGAAAACCCAGCATAATTTCACCTCTTCCTGGAAGCCCAGGCAGCAGCCATCACTCCCTCACTTTTGAACTATCCATGTTTTTCTTTATAATTATTCATTTCTTATACTAGAGCCTTTGAAATTAAGGAAGCATATGTTTAGTATTATAATTTCTTCCTAAGTGCCTTGTTTCTTTTTTTTTTTTTTTAAGATTCTATTTATTTCTTTATTTCTTTAGAGAGAGAGAGAACGCATAGCAAGGGGAGGGGCAGAGGGAGAGGGAGAGAATCTCAAGCAGACTCTGTGCTGAGCATGGAGCCCAAGGCAGGGCTCAATCCCACAACCCTGAGATCATGGCCTGAGCTGAAATCAAGAGTAGGGTGCTTAACCAACTGAGCCAACCAAAAATTATTTTTCCTTAAGCTCCTCTAATCTGTAACAGTTTATCAGCTTTGTCTTTCTTAGTCCTGACACTTTTCAGAAGTACTAGTCAGTTATTTTGTAGCATGTCTCTCAATTTGGTTCTGATATTTTATCATAATTGGAATGAATTTATGTTCAGACTATTTACATGATGTCTAGTTTCCAAGAGGGAAGAAAGGAAGGTGCCTGTCCTCTTAAAGCCTGTAGAACTTCACTTTGGCTGCATCCTATTCACCAAAGCAAGGAATAAGGCCAACACAGATTCAAGGGGAGAGGCCATAGATGCCACCTCTGGAAGAAACTGACCTCCAGGAATGGAAGTAATAGACAGTGGCCATCTTTTAAGACTATTACTACAACTGAGTTTTTAAAAATACTTTGAAAACCCACTTGAGGCAACTGTGAAACCCAAAGGTCTGCCACTATCACACTGAACATTTTTAATTATCTAAAACTTTTTTAAATTGGGCTAACAGTTTCTCCTCTGCCTACTTCACAGGGTGTGGCAGTCATGGGGGATTGCCGCTAAGGTCTCCCTTAAAGAAGAACCGCAGTACAGTTAGTCAGCAGCTTCTGGTTGCTGCTTTTGGAGGATCTGCTCTAGTGGTCACGTCAGGGCCACACCCTCCCCAGGCTGCTTCTAGACAGTGACTGAGCAGGGCAGTAAAACTGGTCATTTCTGCTTGTCGCAGGATTCCTCTAATGAGTACTCTTTGCTCGGAGCTCCCCATCAGCCCACAGAGACTCAGCCACACAGCAGTCTGAGGCCACCTACCCAAGTCTCCTTCCTGTTTTGTCCCTATATGGGTATCTGACCTGCATTGTAATCAGTGGTTTTTAATATTTAAATTCCAAATAAAATAGGTCATCTATGTTTAAGGAATTAAAATTTGAAAGCAGAAAAAGATTAATCCACAATATTCTCATTAATCAAAACCAATACCTTCTCAAACACTAAAACTTAATCTTTTCTTTCATTCTCAACATAAAGCAGGAATTTCTCCTTGAAAATTATATGATAAAATCTCCACATCTCAACTGGCTTTCATATGAAACTACATCTTCAAATAAAAATATAAAATATAGTCCTTGTAATTATCTTGTTTTGGAGAAAATTACAAATATCCCTGGGCAGCACAACAAAATCCAGTCTCTATAGTAGAGAAGGCATCACTCCACAGCCAAGCATCACTCAACCCAGTAAAAGAGACTGACCACCATTTTGTCAAATAACATTTTCATCAAGATCTTATTAAATTATTTTTCTGGCCATTGATTTCAGATGTCAGTTGATATTCTTTTTAATGTCCAAAGGCTTTTCTGCATGGAATAGTACAATTATAAATCTAATACACACACAAAAAATTCTAGTATATAAATCCTACCTATAAAAGCTAATGATTCAATACTAAAATGTATAAATCACACCAATAATTTCATACATAAACTTTAAGTCTCTAAGCTATTTTAAAATGGAAAAAATGGGTAAATTATCAAAATTATTCCAAAATTCATTATTATATTTGCATTAACCTAGCATCAAAATATTGACACCAAGGATCTAACTCATCTTTTGGCATATTTTATACTTACCTTTAGACCTCTTAATAATCAAAAGATACTCAAAAGGAGAAATATACCATTATAGCTATCTAAGTTACAGATTTTTATTATGGAATAAGTGACTCCCAGGTGTGTGTGGGGGTGATACATGGATCTGGAGAGACTTCCAAGATTATTCAATGCCATGCCAATGTTCCCCAAGATGGACTCTTATTTTTAAGTCCTGGTTTCTTTGCTAGGCCTATAGTATGTTTCCAGTCCTTCCTTTCACAGATATTTCAGGTTTTCATAAGCTCATGCCTATTCCTGAAGTGATGCATCCTTTAGTATTGACAGTATTGACTTAGTATCACTTCATTACTAACAAGTTTATTTAATTTAGTAAGTTTAGACATTTTTTTTATTTTTTTTTCTTTATTTATTCATGAGAGACAGAGAGAGAGAGAGAGAGGCAGAGGGAGAAGCAGGCTCCCAAGGAGCAGAGAGCCCGATGCGGGACTCGATCCCAGGACCCTGGGATCATGACCTGAGCCGAAGGCAGACGCTTAACCATCTGAGCCACCCAGGCGCCCAAGTTTAGACATTTTTTTAAAGGTAGTTTGAAGCTTCTCTTAAAAAAAAAAAACTAGTACTTCACAAACCTGGAGGCATTATAATTCTGGACTTTAAGTTGTATTTCAAAGCTGTAGTTATCAAAACAGTATGGCACTGGCAAAAAAATAGACACTTAGATCAATGGAACAGAACAGAAAACCCAGAAATGAACCCACAACTATATGGTCAATTAATCTCTGACAAAGCATGAAAGAATATCCAATGGAAAAGGATAATCTCTTCAAATGGTGTTGGGAAAACTGGTCAGCTACATACAAAAGAATGAGACTGGACCACTTTTTTATATCACACACAAAAATAAATTCAAAATGGATAAAAGACCTAAATGTGAAGCCTGAAACCATAAAAATCCTGGAAAAGAACACAGGCAGTAACTTTTTTGACATCGGTTGCTGCAACTTCTTTCTAAATAGGTCTCCTAAAGCAAAGAAAACAAAAGCCAAAATATATTACTGGGACTACATTAAAATAAAAAAAAATTTAAACTTCTGCATAGTGAAAGAAACAATAAAACTAAAAGGCAACCTACTGAATGGGAGGAGATATTTGCAAATGACATATCTGATAAAGGGCTAGTGTCCAAAATCTATAAAGAAGTTACACAACTCAAAAAAATGAATAATCCAATTAAATACGGGCAGAAGATATGAATAGAGATTTTTCCATTGATGACATACAGATGGCCAACGAACACATGAAAAGATGCTCACTATCACTTAATAGGGAAATGCAAATCAAAGCTACAATGAGCTATCACCTCACATCTGTCAGAATCAGAATAGCTAAAATCAGAAACACAAGAAACAAGAGGTGTTGGGGAAGATGTGGTGAAAAAGGAATCCACTTGCATTCTCAGTGGTAAGGCAAACTGGTGCAGCCACTGTAGAAAACAGTACGAAGTTTCCTCAAAAAGTTAAAAACAGATCCAGCAATTGCAACTGGGTATTTACCTGAAGAATAAAAGAACACTAATTCAAAGAAATATATGCACCCCTATGTTTATTGCAGCATTATTTACAATAGCCAAGATATGGAAGCAGTCCAAAGTCCAAGTGCCCATCAAATGAGGAAGAGGTGGTATACACACACACGCACACACACACACGCACACACACACACATACACACAATAGAATATTATTCAGCCATAAAAAAGAATGAAATCTCCAGGGCGCCTGGGTGGCTCAGTCGTTAAGCGTCTGCCTTCGGCTCAGGTCATGATCCCAGGGTCCTGGGATCGAGCCCCACATCGGGCTCCCTGCTCTGCGGGAAGCCTGCTTCTCCCTCTGCCACTCCCCCTGCTTGTGTTCCCTCTCTCGCTGTGTCTCTCTCTTCAAATAAATAAATAAAATCTTTAAAAAATAAATAAATAAATAAATAAATAAAGAATGAAATCTGGCCATTTGCTATGACATATGTGGAGCTAGAGAGTATAATGCTAAGCGAAACAAGACAGAGAAAGACAAATACCACATGATTTCACTTATGTGTGGAATTTAAGAAACAAAACAAATAAGCAAAGAGAAAAAAATAAGAGAGACAAATCAAGAAACAGACTCTTAACTATAGAGAACAAACTGATGGTTACCAGAGGGGAGGTGTGTGGAGGGATGTGTTAAATAGGTGATGGGGATTAAGGAGTATACTTGTGATGAACACAGGGTGATATATGAAAGTGTTGAATTACTGTAGCGTACACCTGAAAATAATATAACACTACATGTTAACTAACTGGAATTAAAATAAAAATTTAGGGATGCCTGGGTGGTTCAGTCCATTAAGCATCCAACTCTTGATATCAGCTCAGGTCATGATCTCAGGTTTGTAAGATCAAGCCCTGAGTCAAGATTCTCTCCCTCTCTTCCTCTTCCCTTCCCCTTGCTCATGTGCATTCTCTCTCTTAAAATAATAATAATAATAACTTTAAAAAAACTCTAGTTACTTTGGATGGAAAAGAGTATTAGAGACCAAAATTTAGAATAATCTAAATTTCACTCAGATCCCAAACAATTTCTGCAGGTAAGGTACATCAATACTTTGGGGACAGAATTTAAAAAATATATTTTTGAAGCCATATGTTAACAATAGTTACAATTTTGTTTTTAATATCACTAAATTCTTTTCTTCTTAAAAATATTTGTCTTTTCTGTCACATATTTTAGATTTTAACCAATCACCTAAACTATAATCCTATTCTCTTTGATAATTCTTGTGTGTTGCTTGGACCATAACTGTCTAGTCATCTTACCAACATCACTAACTTTTTTAAGAAGCTGGCCTGATTGTATGACTAGTTTAGGAATGAACAGGATGAACTTAATTTGGTGTCATTACTGGCACTGATTTGTGCTTTCTTGGAACACTTCTACTCTGAAAAACATTTTCTTGGACATCGTTTCTCTTTATCAGCTTCCTGCTATACCCGATAAGATTGCTTGCTCCCTGATCCACTCTTCTCCATTGTCCTATCTTTCCCTTTTAAACAAGTCCTCAACTGGTCACTAAATCATTTCCTTTCAAGGAAAGGGCTCTGCAATTTTTTAATAAATTCTGCATTATATAACACTAATTCTATAATTTACAAGATACAGATCATCCACATATGGAATATTCTACATATTTTTTTTCTAGTTCCAGTTTAAGAGATTAGGGAACAATTTTAAAGTTGCATTGCCACTTAGCTACAATAACTGACTTTCTGGTAAATGGGAAGAGTTATCCCAGTGAAACTGTATGGTCCTTACAATAGTAATACCCTAAATTTTTAATACTCAGCTTCTCAAGTCATACACTAAATACCATTAATTTGTATCAAGTATTGAAGACATACCTAAACTTCTCTCAATATTGGGAAAATCTTTTCTTAATGTGAAAAGTAACATTTTGCTGGCAAAACAAAAGATAGACAATCACATGAAAAATGTACTATCCTGCCAGGTAAAAGTGGACTTTTATTGATATTTACATGATAAAGCAATTTACAGGTAAAAAAATCACACACTGATCTAATATTCAATGTTAATTAAAGAGTCATATTTAAAAAAATTGTCAAAGATAATTTACTAATTCTAGGGGTGCCTGGGTGGCTCCGTTGGTTAAGCATCCAACTCTTGATTTCGGCTCAGGTCATGATCTTGGGGTCATGAAATCGAGCCCCATGTTGGGCTCCGCACTCAGCAAGGAGTCTGCTTGAGGTTCTCTCTCTCTCTCCCTCTCTCCCTCCAGGTGCTCTCTCTCTCTCAAATAATCTTTAAAAAAGATAATCTACTAATTCTCTGAAACATGTATTATAAAGGTCATGATCAACTTTCTCCAACTATTGCTTATATTTGGTTCCCATAGACAATGATCAGATGCATTTTTAGCTTACCCATTTACTTTTTGCACAAATGAGTTTTCTATTTGTGTCAGTTATCAATGTATTGCCTCTCAACTCTAACTCTACCCTTCACTGTCCTACTTGTGATACTGGGGCTGAACCTTGGACACATTTCTCCCTTGCCAGCTGGCACGATGTTAAAGCTTTGACAGTAGAGGGCCCTGGAGTGCTACTCCTGCAGGAAGGGATCTGCTCTCTGGTCTGGTGTTTTCTTTCATTGTCCTCCTATAATCTCATCTGGGTAAAGGAGTCCCAGAGGAGTTCACCCATAGCCAATTTCAGTGACATCCCCTTGGGTAGCTTCTCAGCTGCCAGGCTTGCTTGCTAAGCCAGGAACACTCACGACCCCCAGCTTCCTGCCCAATTTCCCTGACACCCCCAAAAGATGGTTTCCTGACCTCCAGCCTTGGCCTGGTGAACTTTTCCACTCTCCAGTGGGCCACATTTCCAACTAGGTCTGAATCTCAGCCTTGCAGGATGGGGACTCCCCCAAATTTGTCCCTGTCTTTGAAACACTGCCTCCACCCTGTGGGTGGGTAGTGGCTGCCTCTATATTTGCTATTCCTCTAGGCTTTAGGTTTTCTTTATGCTTAGCCATCAATCCCTGTTACACCAATATCCTATTATTCATAAGTAATCTTTATATAAAACTTTGCTCAATCAAGTTTCTGTGTGGTTTCTGACACTCCCAGCTTGACAGTGACTGATACACTATTCAGAAAAGTATTTTGAAGAATTCAACTTTACAAATCTCACTAAGGCTATAAATCCCTAGTCTTGTACTATCCACCCACAAACTCTTTATTATTTACAATGGCCACCTTACAGATCTACAAAGGCTCTCTAGGAAATATTTTACTATGTCAGGTGGCAAAAGAAAATCACTAATTTCTCCCCTTTATCCATGTCCTTTTGTAATGTCCTCCTTATTGACTGTCAGCTGCTGGTGTAACTTGTTTTGGCTGATTGAACATTAGCAAATATGAAGCGAGGAAGGGCTTTTAAAAGCACTTGTGTCATGGGGCTTGATTTCTTTTGTCGTTCTCAGAACGCAGAGACTACTATGTAATGAATCCAAGCCAATATGTCAAAAAATGAGAGACCATGTGAAGGATAACTAAGATACTCCAGAAAACAGCTGTCCTTGGGGCCATGCTAGTTCATCCAGCCAGCAGCCAATCTGCAAGTGGACTGCAGACACTTAAGGGGGGCCAGCTCAGGTACATCAAGCAGACCCAGACCAGGGAACCTACCAGCCGATCTACAGAATCATGACATAAATAGGGAGCTGAAACAAAACACCAAATTGTGCCACGGTTAGTTAGAGAGCAAAAACTAAGTGATACAAATACCAAATGGATTACTTTATTTCCCTCAAAAAGAGAAAGGAGAATAAAAGTTGAAGTTTTTAGTTAGAAGCAAGGAATTATTGAAGTCCATGGAAAAAGTCTTCTGTGATGAAAGTCTTCTCAGAAATTATAAATGTGTCTAACCAGTCTAATTTCCACCAGTCAAATCTTTCTGTAAATCATTAAAACAAACATCAATCAATATATGAGGTATTAGGTGGTCTTTTTAAAAATTATTTGACCTATTGAGGTCAGTGGAAATAGTTAATAATGAAAAGTTTGTATGCAACCATTTATACAATTTAATATGTTCTCTAAGTTGTAAGTGAATTTGTAAGTGAATTTCATAGAATTCCTAAACACAGTAGCTCTTCTAGAACAGATAAGAGCTTTAATTTTAATTATTATACAATAGCATTTTAACATAATTACATTTCAGAAGGCTTCATAAATGTAAGATTCTTCAATCTATTTAGGGGCCTCTTCTAATGTTAAAAGTTCCACTGGATGCACTATAACACTATAAACACAACAGAATAAAAAGAAATTCTTCTTATAAACCTGCTTCGTTTTCTATGTATTATTAATTCAGTAAGTCTGCCATTTAACACACACACTATAAACATGGAGAACATTGTAGATACCTTTTGCTCCTTTGTCTTCATGTTCAACCTTTGTTGCTCAGATTTTTCCTGACCACCTTCTGAATATGTTTTCTTCTTTCCATCCCCACCGCCAATACCTTAATCGTTCAGAACCCTCCCTCTTCTTTCTCTGATTCCTCCTCATAACAGTGATAGATTTCTCCTAGTTACCCCTACCAGTGCATTCTCTACATTCTCCATACAGCGGCGCCCTCTCCCATACATCTCTCATTTGCCAACCTATCACCCACACTCCCACTCATCTTAACTACACCCTCAGGTTAGCTCAGTTCTCAGAAAAGAAGTTGGATGTGTCCTTTAGTATCTGTGCTGTTCTGGGTTCCTGTTCTTCTATTAATATTTCCAACCTCAACTGCCTTAATATTAAATTTTGGCAATCCTTGGGGTTCTATCTTCAGATTACTGTTCTCTTCACTCTAATAAACTAAATATCTATGAAAGCACCTTAACAGTATAAAATACAAAGAAATATATGTTTTTTGTTAAAAACCCACATAGCATATGCTTCATATAATTACATTCTGATGATCAAAATTTCAGTTTTCTAAGATCTATAGGGCAATATATTTTCCATCATGGGGCGTCTGGGTGGCTCAGTACTTAAGCGTCTGCCTTCAGCTCAGGTCATGATCCCAGGGTCCTGGGATCGAGCCCTGCATCGGGCTCCCTCCTCAGTGGGAAGCCTGCTTCTCCCTCCTCCACTCCCCCTGCTTGTGTTCCCTCTTCCGCTGTGTCTCTCTGTCAAATAAATAAAAAATAAAATCTTTAAAATATATATATATATTTATTTTCCATCATGAATCCATAGATTCTTTACATTCATATAAAGAAAAAAGCTTGAAAAAGAGACATAATATTCAAAATCCATTACAGATTTCATACTGTTGATTCTGTGAAAAGAAAATTTTGAATACTCCCATAGTGTTTAAACATACGGATTTTGAAATCAGAAGTTCTGAGGATAAAGGGGGCTTTCTACTTAACTGCTGAGGCAGATTTCTTAAAGTATAGAGTTACTTGTTCTACTTGTATGTAAAATAGAGAAAATATATATAATTTCAGGCTTCTTGTAGGAATTTAAATAAAATGACATATTTAATGATTATCACAATTTCTAGCACCTAATAAGCATTTGACAAATGGTAGTTTGAACAATAATTTGGTCTTTGTGTCCTCTCTTTCTTTCCCTATTCCCACACATCTCCTCTTCCTTACTTGAAAGAGAATAGCATAAAACTTAGGAAATAATTAAAGGTTTCTACGATCTCTAAGAAGGGTTTGATAGTCTTTGGACATATAACAATATAAACTTTGAAATACAACTTTTAGAATCCTTCAGTGCAACCACTACTGATCACCATGGAAGCAAGCCAGGAGGAGGAGAAATATGGATTAAGATTAGTAGGATTTCTCCTTGGAAGTGGAGACACATGGGACACACACACACACACACACACACACACAGTTCCTTATATGAAGGGGAGGAGCTGGAATGGAAAAACACCTGTACCATTTTTCAATCCCTAACTACGCCCAAGTGCAAAATGGACAAAGTGTTCCTGGAGTGACCATATATAGAAACATGGAAAGGAAGGGGAAAGCCACTCCTGAAGAGAAGTTGTTATACACATCTGTGTGATGATCACATTTATATATATGTTAAATATGCACTGTAGTCTCTAAACTCTCTGCTTGTCTTTTTTGCCTTCCTTTAGTTTATGCTTTTAAAAGGGTCCATACAATAAATTGCTTGAAAAGAATGATCTTTAGCTATTGAGGTAGTCCCCTCAGGTATTCTAAATATGAGATTTATGGGCACTCAGGTCCCTTTTTCATTACTCTTCCAACATCCCTCCATTTCAATTCCAGTTGTTCACATCCTGTTTCAAGAGACACGCTATGGAACAGATCACATGCATGAAAGTCCGTTTCAAAGTCTTTCATTTATTAGGAAAATTCCCTTTCAGAGTCCTGGCATCAGAGACAAGACCCCAGGGCCCCATGACCACAACGAATGTGCTGATCTTCCTTGGCACTCAGCCTTCCTCATTCCCGGCTTTCTTCATTCCTTTCACCAATTCATCATTGCTTCCATTTTACAAATCAGAAAGAATTTTCAAAGCTGGATGTTTCAGAGGAACGGTGGCCAAATCTCTTGCTAATGCAACTTCATGTTAATTTTGGAATTCCATGTTTGTAGTGTGGTGAATGATTTTATGTACCTGATCTTGCTATTCACAAATAGTGGCTTTCCTTTTGTGCTGTAATTTTGCAAATAATTTCACATGATTTTTACCTAGCCAACAAAATGTGTGGTTTGAGCAAAGTCAAAAACTGACCGCTCATGGGTCATGTCCAGCCTAAAAATATAGTTTAACACTCGGAACATTTTAAAATCCTTTGAGTTTATTGCCAGCAATTAAAAGTCAGAATTTCATGTTAAACCTGGATCTCCTGGTTCTTATGAAGTACCGGAAGTTAACCTACATTGAATTGACCTTTATACTTGAAAACAATTGGCTGAAACCCTTTTCCCATGAGCTTATGTTTTACAATTCAACACAGCTGCCGCCACCCCATGCCCTTCTCCCATCCCACTTCATTCGTTCACATTGTTTTCCTGACCCTTTTCAAGACCTGCTTTTGTGACCTTGCTGCCATATTACATACACACGCACACACGCACGCATGCACAGAATATCTGATATCTAATATGGGAATATTTCTCTAACTTCTCATATTTTATACTTCTCTATTAACAAATATTACATGTTGTAAGTCAAAATCAGTACTACTTGAAGAGTGCTTTGAAATTTTTAATTTTACCAGAACATTTCCAAATACAGCAGAGCTCCAGCTTCAGGCCAAGCTGGGATTTAGACATGTCTAGATATGCCCAGTGACCTTAAGAGATGGTCATAGAAGAAACTTGCCAAGACTCTTATTACATGGGAATCTAGGTAGAGATATTCTGGAAAAAAACATTCTACAGGCAACCTGGGACCAAAAGCAGGATTGTAGTTGTGATGACGAAGTGATCCTAAGATAGCATAGCTAAATCAAGGTGATCTTGGCCCAGTCCTCACTCACTTTTGCCTGAGTCCTAGAGTGAGAGAGGAACAGAAGCAGAAACCACAACACTTGGTTGTTCACAACAACACTGTAGGACAATAGGACACATGTAACATTACTCTGCTAACCTCTGCTGGAATGCAGCTCCAGAAAACCATTACCTTATGTCAGTCAGCTGAAATATTCTCAATGGGTAAAAGGCCTTAATGTAAAGAAGAAAATATAAATCAGATGAATATTTGGATAATCTTGAGTGGAGAAGGACTTTTCTTAACACCAAAGAATGAGAAAATGGAGGAATGATCCAACTGACTACATAAACTTTCAAAACTTCTACAAGGCAAAACATTAAGTTGAAATGGAAATTTATTTACAATATAATGATAAGTAAATGTATACTTAATATGAAAGGTGTTCTTACCAAATCTTATAAACTGGGGCACCTGCGTGGCTCAGGTCATGATCCCAGGGTCCTGGGATTGAGCCCCACTTCGGGCTCCCTGCTTAGCGGGGAGACTGCTTCTCACTCTCCCTCTGCCATTCCCCGCCCCACTTGTGCTCTCTCTCTCTGTCAAATAATAAAATTTTTAAAATAAATAAATATTTTTTCAAAATTAAAAATAAAAAAATCTTATAAACCCTAAGAAGATTATTAGCAAAGTGGGCAAAGAACATAAATAATTCATAAAAGATAGCCAAATGTCTGGAAATAATATGAATAGTTTGTCATTCATTACTTGAAAATATATAAGCACTAAATATGAGATCCTTTTCTTTAGCAAAGATAAAGAAATGGCAATACCCCTATAAATCACTGTATGTGACAATTGTCAATACCTTCTGAAGGGTATTTTGACAAAACTCAAAAAATGTTAATTTTCATATTCTTCAAGTCAGCAACTCTTCTTCTAAAAATGTACATATATGGAAATACCAGAGATTTGAACAAAAGTGTTTATACAAGAATGTGCACTATAATGTTACTTTTAATAAAATAAAAAGAAATAAAAATATCAAGGAACTAATTTTATATCCATATAATACTATTCCAGCTCTTAAAAAAAAAAAAAACACTTTTTTTTTTTTTTAAAGATTTTATTTATTTATTTGACAGAGAGAGAGATAGCGAGAGAGGGAACACAAGCAAGGGGAGTGGGAGAGTGAGAAGCAGGCTTCCTGCGGAGCAGGGAGCCCGATGCGGGGCTCGATCCCAGGACGCTGGGATCCTGACCTGAGCCGAAGGCAGACGCTTAACGACTGAGCCACCCAGGCGCCCCAAAAAAACACTTTCTATATAAGGAAATTCATGGACAGAGGGGGAAAAGTGTAGAATATACTAATTAGTGTAAAATATATGTTAAGGTGCATTTTATGCAGAACTTTTTTTTTAAAGAAAGAAAATCTGCATGAGAAATATCCACCAAAACGTTAATAGTGGTCATATGGATTTGGGATGTTTTATATTTTTTATCTTCAGTTAGTTCTAAGCTTCAAATTTGTAAGATACATTTGTAATTAGGATGAAAAACAAATTTTATTTTAAATGTTGATCAAATATGGTAATGGTTAAGGAAATATATAGCCTAGTCCCAGATTTGCATCACAAGGGTCAGGTAAAAATTGGAGGTGGGGCCAGGCAGGAGGCTACAGCAGCAGTGTGGTCCACAGTATGAATGGTAGGTTTTGAGTCATCCGGCAGAATAGAAATCTCTGGCAAACACCCTCCCCGTGGAAACAGCAGCAGCGTCTAGTATGAGATAGGTGGCCTGACCAGAACAGTGGCAGGGATGTCAAGTGGATGCCCTTCAGTAGCACCCAGACTTGATCGTGAGCAAGTTGAATTAATGCCCTGGACACTTCCAGAAATGGTTGGGGCAGAATTCATAAAAAGCTGGGATCTTACATTAATGAGTAGATACTAAAGCCTCAAATTACAGGTGATTTCTGTAAAAGTGATCGCATTTTTTTAGACCAGACTGTAGTGGCCTGAGGGAATATGAGTAGATCTATTTTTATGGTTTAACACTAATACCTATATTCATATATATTGCTCTTTCATCTGTATTTTGCTGACCCATAAAATATACTTTGCTAAAGTTTACTTCTGCTGCTCCTGGATGAAATATAAAATTTAACTATGATTTAATCATCTGGACAAGTATTTCCTCTAAACTAAGACAATTTTATGAAGACAAATGATAAATCAATAGAATGGAAATCACTGTTCTGTTTCAGGCTATAATAATGTATAAATATGGGCAAATCATTATAATTTTTTTACCTTCTAAAAGAGGGTAAGATGGACCTGTCTCAAGCTATTAGAGAATCTTTTACATTCAGTGCTAAAAAGTAAGATATTGAGGGTACAATTAAATAGCATTCAAAATCACCTGCAGAGATCAATTCAGTAGTCCTCATGAACATCATGGATTTAATTCAGGTAATGCACGATTATTTTAACATAAAAATATACTTTTTACAGTCTCAGACTATGCACAAGCAAAATCCAAGTCATTTACATCTTCCAATTCCATTTTTAAATCCCTGTCCATTTGTTATATATCCAATTAGCTGATAAAAAGAATTATCAATCAATGCTTTATTTTCATTATTTGTTTATCCAAGAAAAGAAAGAGAAAAAGAGAAAAAGGTAGATAAAGCAAATATAAAGGATTGCTAAAATTGGGTTGTGGGTATAGGGGAGATCATTGTACCGTTCTTTCTACCTTTGTATGTGTTTGAAGCTTTTCATAATAATAATAGTTTATTGAATTTTTTAACTGCTGATTCAAATATCATGTATTTTTAACATCTAGATAGATAGATGATAGATAGATAGATAGATAGATAGATAGATAGATAGATGATAGATCCATTGTACATCAGCATATCATCATTTTATAACATGGGGAAAATGTTTAAATTCCTCTCTTCACATTGGCCAAGGGTCTTACTATGTTCTATCTTGAACTCAGTTTTTCTTTTTTTTTTTTTAATTTTAAAGATTTATTTATTTGAGAGAGAGAGCGTGCGCACCAGCAGTAAGGGGAGAGGGAGAGAGAATCCCAAGCCGACTCCATGCACTAAGCACAGAGACCAACTTGGGGCTCCATCTCACAACCCTGAGATCATGACCTGAGGGGAAACCAGGAGTCAGATGTTTAACCGACTAGGCCACCCAGGCACCCCTTGAACTCAGTTTTTCTAGATGCAATGGAAGACACTGTTAACTCATGCATCAACCAATTTTATAAATAAGCATATGATGAGCACTTTCTGTGAACCCTGCAATATTCTGTTCCAGAAGAGCCAAATCTGCATCTCTATTGTCTCAGGAATGTTGTCTCTAACCTCAGTAATATTACAAATTTTGCTCACTAGTGATATGCATTTAAGAGGTTTGCCTGGCAGGGTGTCTGGCTGGCTCAGTCGGAGGAGTGGAGGAGCAGAAGCGTGCGACTCTTGATCTTGGGGTCAGGAGTTCAAGCCTCACACTGGATGTAGAGATTACTTAAAATAAATAATTTTTTTAAAAAAGTTTCCCAGGCATGTGCTCTGGGCTTTCACAATCCCCCAAACGTGGCCTAAAGCCACAATCATTGAAGAATTATTTGCACAGGGGACAAAAGGCTCAAAAATTCAACCTCTTTGGTATTTCTTAAATTATTATAGTCTCTTGTGCAGCATCTCAGTAGTTACCCTAACTAGATCCAAAAATCTCTTTTCCTTTGGTATCCCTGTGCTATGGTCCCACTACCCTTTGAGATCTCAGCATTATTACTCCCCTATTTGCTCAGAGTGGTTGCACTTTATGCTGGGTTGTCCCACTATAATCATTAACACACCTCATTTCATCCAATTCAAGCCATTCCCTACCTTCAAAGTAATCAACCATTCATTCACTCTTTTCTATATGTACCCTGAAGTATTTTTCTCTCTGTACCTTTGCACATTTTTTTTCTGAGTAGAGTGTACTCTAGGCTTAGAATTGCCATAACAATATAAATTTAACTGGGAATGCTGTATCTAAGATAAATAACAGGTTTTTTAGTACATGTATATCCCAAGTAGTGCATGGAACATACTTATAATTAGCCATTGTTAATTTGATATTCAATTATAATTAAGCATCCTATTTTTTTATCTGGCAATCCTTTCGCACCCTAATCCACATTTTCAAGGCCCAACTGAATGCAGGTTCTACTCTGAAACCTCAGTGAACCCTCTTAGCTTCTCTCAGTGCTGCCCCCCAGAGCATTTTTACTGTGCCTCTCATATTACCACATGTTCCCACTAGCATCCAAAGCACTCATGTAATAGCTCTTCCATTCTTTTTTATTTGACTTGAGGACAAGAATTGAGCTTTCCTTTTTTCCTCCCTCATATTATTAATCACATATTGACATACTAGCAATCAATGAATGTTCAGAATGTCTAGGAATAAGCATTACAGTAATTTTAGTTGGACTTAACAAATTAGTAAATTGTTTAAATTTTCCCTGGACCATTTTGAAAATCCCTTTGATAACTCAACAGCTTCTCTCAAGGATAGTTAAATAATAAACCCACTTATGCATTTCAGAACGAAAAAGACAGTGACTAGATTGACTGTAACTACAAATGTACCACCTAGTGTGGGATTTTGACAGTGGGGGAGGCTGTGGGTGCGTCAGGAACTCTATTTTCTGCTCAATTTTATTATGAACTGAAAACTCATCTAAAAAGTCTATTTTAAAAACTTTTTCCCCCCATGATACAGGTCAATTTGAATTGAGCTTAAAAAAAAATACAGCTACTGTTGAAATTTTCTTAAAATAACAGATGTGAGCAGGGGATGGGTATAATTCTTGACATACATTATTAAAAGCACTCTATTTTCAAAACTAACCTTGGATTTGAGTAGCTTTCTATTGAAAATCAAATTTAAAAACTTTATAGTGTCAATTTTGCTTTATTCAGGCTATAGAATTTTCAATCAAATGCAAATCATATTAGTCCTACCCACCTCTAGTTTTCTGGTGGATAGTACCCTTTGAATGTGCCATGTTTTTTAATATTATCAGAATACCTCATCTACTAAGAGAACTGGACTCTATGTAATTTTACTCCCCAAGGTATGAAGATCAGTTATGAAAATAATTTTAGT
The DNA here is from genome assembly GCF_004348235.1 of Phoca vitulina. Lineage (NCBI taxonomy): Eukaryota > Metazoa > Chordata > Mammalia > Carnivora > Phocidae > Phoca > Phoca vitulina. The sequence continues at coordinate 10,869,645 of NW_022589713.1, read as the reverse complement.
GCTCTTTATTGTGCATGTATGCGCACGTGAGTGCATGCACACACACACATGCATACACACACACAGGAGAAACAAACCAATTAACTATTGCTAACTTTCATATTTCTTCTAAAGGACAGAAATAATAAGTTTGTGGTTAAATTATTTTCATAAAAATATCTTACTGTAAAAATATTTCTTTTTTTTTCCCTACAGTTCTTTGCGATCACTCAATTCACTCGCTGTTTGTTAATAATTTATTTCACATCTATTAGCTACAGCTTATTCTTGGATATTATCCTACAGCAAATTATGGCTTCTACCAAAACAGTCTAAAAAGCATATATTAAAATTTTTGAAAACAGAAAATCAAGAATTAGAAGAACATGCTATAATGTTTTCTCAGAGCAAACACTGAGTACGTGCTGTGCTACATCAAATTGAAAACATAATTTTGGGGTGCCTGCGTGGCTCAGTTGGTTAAGCGGCTGCCTTCGGCTCAGGTCATGATCCCAGAGTCCTGGGATCGAGTTCCGCATCAGGCTCCCTGCTCGGCAGAGAGCCTGCTTCTCCCTCTCTCTCTCTCTCTCTCTCTCTCTCTCTGCCTGCCTCTCTGCCTGCTTGTGCTCTCTATCTCTCTGTCAAATAAATAAATAAAATCTTAAAAAAAAAAAGAAAACATAATTTCAAGCCACTTTTGGTTAAACAATTTTACCTTTCATTTTAAAGTAGTCTATTAGACCTTTAGTCACAGGTCAAATCAAGGCATTCTAAAAGCAAAAAAATAATAATTTCCATTTTGACAAAAATTAAGTGGTTCTGGTCTCCCTGGGGATGTCATCATCCTCTGCCAATGCCCAGCTTTTAGGGCTGTGAATGAAGTATATGGACCCCAGACCAGTCAGCCAAATCAGTTGAATCAACCCTCGTAATCCGTGGGATGCTGATGTCACACTCAGACCACACTCAGAGCCACGAAGATAATGTGCTCTACAACTAAAGAATGCAAACACTACAGTGTCTTCCAGACAACAATAGGGAATTAAACAAGACGTTTTCCTAAATTCCATTGTTGCTCAAAGCCAAGATTAGGTCCTGAGCTCCACATAGAGGAAGAGGACTGGATTTAATAAAATTTTAAACAAATTCCCCCTCGAACAAAACTGTAAATAAATATATGTGCAATTGAAAAGCACGATGGCAATTTTATTTATTTTACTTTTTTACTAATACTGCAGTCTCCACAAATATTTCACCATGACAATTCGACAGCAGTGGTATTTTGCTAATTTCTAAATAAATTGGAAGATAAAGTGATTCACGGCAAATCTAATTGATCTTCCCCTCACTGCCGCATAAATAGTATTTGTTATAAAAGTTTAAAAGCCACATTTATGCATTAAATTATTAAAGCAAGTATAATGCCTCCACATTGTATTGTTTTGCAAGGGTTATCATGGATTCTTCACCATTTATCATACTTGTATTTCTGTCTTTTTTCTACTCAGAAGCACAGCATGAAAAAACTTCATTTCACATTGAAACATCACTATGTGGAACAGTGTGATGAAATGAGACACAGGAGGAGTTATACTCCGGTAAACAGTTGGCCTACGGAAATGATAGCATTTTATGCTGAGGCTGATATATCAATTTTAAGTCCTAAGAGATGACTGATCTGAAGGCCCGAATGTCACCAGTGATGAAGTATACACATGTGAAAAATTACAGGTAAGGGGAGGAGGCCTGCTGAGGGGCCGCTCACCCAGGCCTGTTTTACAAACCCGCGCAGAATGCCAGGACCCTCCTCCAACCACGGCTCCCGATCAATTACTCCGGATCGCTGGTTGACGAAAAGCACTCGTGTTGTCACGGACATCTAAAATGTGTCACTAAATAATCTAAGTTTAATGATGTTGTAAATGTGACCAGAAGTGTATTTCACAGATTGCATTTTGAGATGCCTACGTTTTATATATAACAAGGAAACAATGGAAGTTTTAGGAGAAAAACTGTTTCACCCAACAATCCGAGAATCCGCGCGACGTGGTTTTTCCTGGAGCAAATAAAAGGCAGAACCTAGTTTTGTTTCATCTCCGCCTTCTCAAAGTGCAAAGTTATTTCTCACCATATCCACAAACTGTGGAAATATTTTGAAAATATTTTCTTGATTAAACTAAGAGGCTCTAGAGCCACGCAGGCAGCTGTAGTCACCTGTATGTAAACCAGCATTTAGCTTACCATCCGAGTGAAAGAGCCATGCTGGAAATAGTGACTTTATTTTTTTTTAATCGTATTCATGATACCTCACATAAAAACATAGGGAACTGAAGATCTATGTAGGAATATAAAGTAACGGCTTCTGGATGGCCGTGGGCAAGTTCTCTGTGCCTCAGTTTTCTCATCTATAAAATGGGAATAGTAATAGTCGCAGAGGGTTGCAAGGGTTAAATAGCACAGGGCAAATGCCATGTAAGGATTTGCTGTTATTCACTATTATACAGTATTTCACATTGTCTTTGCAGAAACACAGGAAATAACTTCTTTCAAAACTAATAGTTCTACAGATGGTAACATGTTAACACTGTAGCAAAATTTAAAAAATGAAATCTCAAAGGACAGCAGACGTCCGGCAGGTGCCATGGCCCCAAGATGAAAGCGGGTATGACAACATATTATTTACTGATGTCCCCCACCCACACCAATCAATATCCAGAGTCATTATATATCCAGGAATGAGTATAGGATTTAGAGCCAGAGTTTCTGTGTTTGATTTGCATTTTCAAAATCATCACTCATAATGGGCATGTCATGAAAGCTCTCTGAGCCCCAGTTTTCTTATCCAAATGGAATACTACCACCCTTTCCACAGATATGTTGCAAGCTTTAAATAGGATGACCATTCTGAAAACATTGAGGGCATATGAAAAATCCTCTATTCTACCATGTGCCAATATAATCTACAATTATTATAATAAAATCTTTCCTTTGCTTAGGTTATCACTTAGCTTCTTAAAATGTAACGGCCTCACGAGAAAGACACTACCACCAGTATTATTATGAAGATAATGGAGGGGGAAAATTACTTCAAAAGGAACCATATAGATTTTTCTGACACCTAATTAAAATGTATGGCCATGAGGAAGGCTTATACAACAAAAAATGTAAGCAACTCATCTTTTCAAAGTGGTTCTTCAATAATTTGGCCTGACTGCTAAAGGGACTCAAAATATGAGGATACTTGCCAAAATCTGTGGAATCAGAAATTTAATCTTAATGTTTGCTCACGGCCCCCACCATTGGGCTCTATTTTCAGTGTTCAATCCATAGTGGCACTTATGTATTTGGGTTGTTTTGTTGTTTTGTTTTTTGTAATATATACAATAGCTCCAATTTTCATATTATCAAAACTATTATTTTTTCTTTGATAGTTTCATCCATTGTTTTATGCTTAGAAACCACATCCTCACCCAGAAATCAATTGCTTACCTATATGTTCTACCTCTAATAAGGCTTTTATATTTTACCTGGAATCTCTCTGGAATTTATTTTGGTATATTGCACAAGGAAGAATCTCCTTGTCCTCCCCTAAACCCATTTCCTTAATATTTATTGAATGGTCTTTTGAAGTCCGTGAAGTAAGAAAAATCACTTTCGTAAAATTCAACAGCAGAAAGATGAGTTGAAAGAATTCTATTTTGGTTGAGGAGAGGTGGGGAAAGGAGAAAGGTAATTGGGAAGTAGAAATTTGAAAGAAACATAAACTTGAGCTACAGGCTTCCAGTTATAAAATGAATAAGTCATGGGAATAAAAGGCACAGCATAAGGAATATAGTGAGTGATATTTTAATAGTGTTGTATGGTGACAGATGGTAGCTACACTGGTGGTGAGCAAAGTCTAACATATAAACTTGTGGAATCATTATGCTGTACACCTGAAACTAATGTAACGTTATAGGTCAACTATACTCAAAAAACTTAAAAAACAAAACAACAACAACAACAACAACAACAACAACAAAAACCCAGCCTTAAGTGTAGTAGCAAGAGACAAAAGAAAAGAACAGTACTCCCAGGGAGCTAAGAATGAACCATAGATGGGAATGGAGAGTTCCCTATTATGAAATTTCCCTTGGGCCAGCCCAAGAAGGGGGCTGGGAATGAGTCTTGCTAGTGTTCTGATTCTCAAAAAGAGTTAGGAAAATAGAATGATTGATGACAGCTATGCCAAGCTCTTGCCAATGGAATTTCATAAACGGGGAAGGAAGTATGATCACAGTAGCCAGCCCACACCTCACAATAATCTTGGCATGAAAGCAAATATGTTGTTAAGTAATTCTACATAATTCAAGCACATTTTAACACAGGAGCTGTAAAAAACCACAGATCAAATAAGTGTAATTATTCATTCATCAGTACTTGCCATCATTCTAAAAATTTAATATTTGTTCCTTTTCCTACTATAAAAGATCAAAAATATAAAATGAATTCAAGGAATGGAAACATAAATCACCTGTAATCCCATCTCCTGAAATACATAAAGTTACTCTAAGCATTTGCATATTCTAAGCAACTGTTCTTCCAGTCTTATAAATATAAGTATCTGTATAAATATATAGAAAATTCACAAAAATGCTATATAAAATGCACAAAATTAAAAACACATATACTATTCAGCAATCAGAAAAAAAGGTGGAAAGAAAAAGACCAGGACAGGACTAACAATTTGGACTGTGACTAAAACAAAATATAGAGGCCACTTACTATAGATGGACCACAAATTTTACTCAAAACCTTCTGTCAGTCAAACTGAGAAGGGAAATGTAATCTTTCATGTAGTTCAAAACTCCGTTAGATTAGAAATACTAAAGTTTTCAGGAAAAAAAAAGATGTATCTCTCATGTTGTTCAATCACAGACCTGTACCTCTGAAACAAATAATACACTGTATGTTAAAAAAAAAATCAATAAAAGAAGAAGATAGCAGAAAGGGAAATATGAAGGGGGGAAATCGGAGGGGGAGACGAACCATGAGAGACTATGGACTCTGAGAAACAAACTGAGGGTTCTAGAGGGGGGGTGGGGAGACTGGTGATGGGTATTAAAGAGGGCATGTCCTACATGGAGCACTGGGTGTTATATGCAAACAATGAATCAAAACTAATGATGTAATGTATGGTGATTAACATAATAAAAAAGAATGAAATATTTTATAACATTTTTCTTATTCTAAGAACCCACAGAATATATCTACAGCGTGGTAGAACTTTTCAGTATTTGTAAAATTAAATGCCTATACAAAAGCCAGGCAGGAATCAAATGATTGACCTTGACCTGGCTTACTACAAGAGAGTAGGGATTGTGGTAAGCTTAAGAGTAGAAGCTCTGACTTTATTCATTCAAGTATATACATATGTATATATATACAACTCTTTAATGTTTGAACAATTTTCTGGCCATACACATTGCATTTTCTCTTGAAAAGCCCCCAGTATACGATTCCTAATAGTTATTTTTCCCCCAAGATCTGTGCCCGTGATCCTCATCAACAAACATCATTCATAACACTGTGCTGCTTACCAAACAATGGGAGTTAAAAAAAAAAAAGATGTTACATGTTCTGTTTCTAGAGACATTATACTTCATTCATCATAAAATTAGTATGTATCCAGAAACTTTAGAAGTTTTGAAAAGCAAAAAATCTTCATGGATTTAGTGATGAAAAGAAGGTTTCTATTTTGAAGCCAGATTTTAGCTGTTAGGATGGATTTGCAAAGGCAAAATGGCTGCACCATTTTGCATTCTTTCCAGCAATGTTTAAGAGTTCTCATTGCTCTGCATTCTTATCAGTCCCTAAAGTTTCTTAAATGCTTTTCTAGCCATTATAATATACATGTAATGGTATCTCATATGGTTTTAATTTGTATTTTTCTAGTGACTAGAAATACTGAACATTTTTTATGTACTTATTAGCCTGCCATATCTCCTCTTTGGTGAAACACTTGTTTAAATAATTTGTCATTTTTAATTGAATTGTTTGATTTCTGATTTTATTTATACACTTTGCATAGAAGTCCTTTGTCAGATATGTAATTGATTGGAAAATATTTTCTCCCAGTCTGTAGCTTGTCTTTTCATTCTCTTTGCAGTCTCTTACAGAACACAAGTTTTTCATGTTGATGAAGTTCAAGTTATTACTTCTTTATAGATCGTGCTCTTAGCATCATTGCTAAGTATTCTTTACCTAACCCCATTTAATAAAGATTTTCTATGATTTCTTCAAAAAGTTTTATAGTTTTACATTTTACATTTAGATCTGATTCATTTTGAGTTAATTTTTGCATAAGCTGTGAGGTTTAGGTCAAGGTTCATTTCACTGCACATGGAAGACTGTTTCAGCACCACATAGTGAAGACACTTGATTTGCCCACGTTCTTTTGCCAAAGATGCATTGGTCACATCTGACTGGGTCCATTTCAGGACTCTAGTCCTGTGGGTCTGATCCTTCACCAATACCACACTGTCTTGGTTACTGTAGCATTACAATAAGTCTTAAAAATTGAACAGCATGATTAGTCCAATTTTATTTTTGTTTTTCAAAACTGTTCTCACTGGTCTCATTCCTTTGTTTTCCACATAAAATTTTAGAGTCTGCTTGTTTATATCTACAAAAAAAATCCTGTAAGATTTTGATTGCACTAAACCTATAAATCAATCTGGGAAGAATTATTAGGTTGAGTTTTCCAAGTCATGCACATGTATGCATCTTCATTCACTTAGGTCCTTTTTTTCTCCCCACCATCCTTTTGTAGTTTTCAGCATATAGGCCCAGTACACATTTCTTATTACATTTATTTATTTCTAAGTATTTCACTTGGGGGGAGAGAGACTATAATAAATGCTATCTTATTTCCAATAAAGTATTATAAATAAAATGAAATTATAAGTTATAAAAATGATTTTTATATGTATTGGACATATAACCAGAATCTTAGATAAATATACTTAGGACTAGGAGTGATTTTTATGGATTCTGCAGAATTTTCCACTTAGGTAATCAAGGTATCTACAAATAGGAATGGTTTTCTTTCCAACTTACATGTCTTTTTTTTTTTTTAACCATATTGCACTGCTAGAATTTTTAGTACAATGCTGAATAGGATAAATGAAAGTGGACATCCTTGCCTTGTTCCTAATCTAAGGGGGGAAAGCATTTGGTCTTTTACCATTAAGTAGGATGACAGAGGTAAATTTCTTGTAAATGCCTTTTTTCACATTGAGGAGGTTCCCTTCTATTCCTAATTTGCTAGAATTTTCTTTCCATAAGTGTATTTCATAAATACATTTTCTGATCAATTTGTATAATATGGTAATTGCACTTCTTTATATTATTAATTTGGTGGACTATCGCTTCTCGGCCTTTTGGCTAAGATCAAGTGTATTAATTTGGTGGACTACATTTTGAATACTGAACTGGCCTTGCATTCTTAGGATAAACCCTACTTAAATATATAATTTATGTATACATATAGATTATATATATACACTTTGTTTGGCTGGATTGAGGAAGTCTGTTTATGAATGATACTGTCCATCTCATCTACTACCGTTGCCTGATTTTGCTATCAGCATGAGGTTGGCTTCATAAAATGAGTTGTGGAGTGTTTTCTCCTCTTCTGTTTTCTTGAATATATTGTATAGAATTGTCATTTCTTTAAATGTTTGGTAGAATTTGCTAACAAAACCATTTGGGCCTGGAGATTTCTTTATTCGAAGGTGTTTAGCTATGAATACAATTTCAGGGTGCCTGGGTGGCTCCACTGGTGAGGCGACTGCCTTTGGCTCAGGTCATGATCCCAGGGTCCTGGGATCGAGTCCTGCATCGGGCTCCCTGCTCAGCGGGGAGCCTGCTTCTCCCTCTCCCTCTGCTGCTCCCCCTGCTTGTGCTCACTCTCTCAAATAAATAAAAATTTTAAAAAACTATGAATACAATTTCTTTCATCTTATAGGACTATATATATTATATATTTCATCTTAAGTTTTGGTAGTTTGTAATTTTCAAGGAATTGGTCCATGTCCTCTACCTCATCAAATTTATGCGTGTTATCTGTAGTATTCTTTTCTTATCCTTTCATTGTCTATTGAGTCTGTAGAAATACCTGTTTTCATTCTTGATATTGGTAATTTGTGTCTTCTTTCTTTTTTTTCCCCCTTTGACTGCTTTAAATATGGATTATGTAGTTATTATATATTATTACCAAATATTTAGACATTTTCCTGTTATCTGTTACTGATTTCTAGTCTAAGTCCACAGGGTCAAAGGATATACTTTGATTTTTAAAATTTTGTTAGGATTTGTTTTACACCTTGGGATATGGCTGTATTACTGAGTGTATTAGTCCATGTACACTTAAAAAGAATTCATGTTCCCTAAAATAGCAGCAGAGAGGAGAATGGTGATTGCCAGGGGCTGGGGTTCGGGGAAATGGGTAAATGTTGGTCAAAGAGTACAGAGTTTCAGTTGTGCAAGATGAGTAAGTTCTGTAGATCTAATGTACAACGTGGTGACTACAGTTAGTAATACTGTACTGCATATTTGAAATTTGCCAAGAAGGTAGGTCTTAAATGCTCTAACCACCCACCCTACCCCCAACACCTACACACAAAAAACAGTAACTGTGAGGTGATAAATATGTTAGATTGATTGTGGTGATTATTTCACAATGTATATCAGAACACCAAGTTGTACACTTTAAGTATATACAATTTTTGTCAGTTATACCTCAAAGCTATGAAGAGAAAAAAAGTTATACTTTGCTTTAAAAAAATGCATATTCTTTTATGGTTAAATAAACTGTTCTACAAATGTCAATTTGATCCAGTTTGCAGTTGGCTGGTAGTAGTGTTCGCTTGCAGGTTTCTGAGAGAAGAGTGTTGAAATCTCAAACTATAATTGTAGATTTGTCTATTTTTCCTTTCGGTTCTGTGAATTTTTGCTTCATGTATTTAGACACTCTAAAGAAGTTAGGTGAACTCATATTTAATATTGTTATATCTTCTTATTGAGCTGATTTTTATAACTAAGTAATATCCCTGTTTATTGCTGCTAATGTTCTTTGTTCTGACATCTATTTTACCTGATTAATAAACTGACATCTATTTTACCTGATATTAATAAACTACCCCAGCTTCCTTTTAAAGTTTGCATAGTATACCTATTTTTCAACATTACTTTTGATTGCAGACCCAGAATGTCACAATATTCAAAATACACTGTATACAATCCAAAATTACCCAGCATGCGAAAAACCAGGAAAATGTCTACTTAAAAGGGAAAAGGCAGTCAAAACCAAACACAAAACCAATTCAATTCACTTCAATGACTAAGGCAGAGTTTTAAAATAAGTGAGTTTTAAATGCATGATAAATGGATTAGGTTAAATATAAGAAGCGGATTAACAATGAGCCTTTTAAAGTTTTAGAAAGGTTAATGAGTGTGGCACCTTTAAATTAAGTTTGGGAATAATCTGGTTTAGAAGAGGAATGGACTAGCTGGATTCTTGGAATAGCTACCCTTTTGTCCATTTAGTTCCAGAATTATTTGATGAATAACAATGAGATATAAATTGTATTCCTATTCAAGATAGTATAATATTTTCCCCACGTGTTAAGAATAGAGATATATGGGGGTAGGGGGATGGGTGAAATAAGTGATGGGAATTAAGAAGTGCACTTGTCATGATGAGCACCAGATGATATATGGAATTACTGAATCACTATACTGTACACCGGAAACTAATACAACGCTGTATGTTAACCAACGGGAATATAAAAAAAAAAAAAATAGAGATATATGGACTATATACCACAACAAAAAATTTTTCTAGATCTGTATTAAGTTTTCCATTTTGGAAGTACCAGAGAATAAGAATTTTTTGAAAACCTTATCTTCCCTTGCAGAAAAACAAAGGAGCAAAAATGTGTAATTTTAAAAAGGGAAAAGAATATAATAACATTTTTAAAAAATCAAAATTTATAGGCCCACCCCTGGAGTTTATAGACTCTGTATTAAAAATTCCCGATTTGATCACTACACTCAGGTTTATTTTTGCCTGTTTTTTAGAACTTTTTAGTTAAATAAGGAATTATACATTTATTCACATCCATATTATCTTTGTTAAATGAAATTGAGTTACATGGCAAGTGTGTTCTTCCAGAAAAGTATTCTTTAAAAAAAAAATGACATATCAATATAATTCTAATTTTTTATCTAAGTTGAATATTTCAATAGGAAATTTTTTTAATATCAATTGAATGCTTATATTATTTCCACAAAGACTTGACAAGTTTCAAAAAAGTGAAAAATCCTACAGATCATGTAATACCCTTCCTTTCATTGAAAAGAAAATAAAAGCTAAAATTAGACATAAACTATGAATGAATGTCAATGACAATAATATCTTTTAAATATATTGAATTTAAGGGGCCATAGCATATTCAGAGTAACTTTTATGGCCAAAATACTTCTATTAGGAAGGAGAAAATAATGAAGCTAGAGTGAAAAATAGAAGAAACTACTGATGGAAGAAAAAAAAATCAACGAAAATAAATAAACCAGACAAAAAAACAGAACTATTATTAAAACTAAAAGCAAAGTATTTTCAAGATCTATAAAATGAAGAAATTTGGGAATATGAACAAGAAAAAGAACACACAAAAAAATCAATAGGTTCAAGGAAAATGAAACCAACAGAGCAGAATTTAAACTCTAGAGTAGAATGCAGTGAAAGACTTTACTCCAGTAAATTTGCAAATCCAGGCAAATTTAAAGTGTAATGATCTGATTCTGAAGAGAAAAAGCAATAAGAGCAGGAAGCAACCCAGTCCCTCTGGATCCAGTAGGCAGACAGGCTTCTCAGGGAGCCGGAGGGCCAGCGAGGATGACCCGATGGAGGGAGTAAGAGGAGAAATTAGGCAACTCAGAGAGCGAGATGAGGGCTAGGATTTTTGCCAGGGGTTTTGGTGGGAAACTCTAGACAGGGTCTACAGAGATTTTTTTAGGAAGTGTGTTTGTTTCTTTGAAGAACTGTGTACAACACTCCCCTTTCCCTTTACTAACAAACAGTTCTAACATTCTTAGGTCATTTGGAATCAGATCACTATTTCTATGAATAACATCTAGAGATGCGGCCATAGGATTTAGGAGTGCTAGGTTTAGATACAAATGTAGATGGATGGCTAGATAAAGGATTAAAAAGACATTTGCCAACCTTAATAGTAATTAACTCAGGGGAACAAGATTAAAGGAAGGGGGGCTGGCAGATGAATGAGAAAAGGAGATTTTCCTACTTCAACCACTACCCTAATCTTTAGATCTTTTTTTTTTTTTTTTTTTTAATTTTATTTATTTATTTGAGAGAGAGAGAATGAGAGAGAGCACATGAGAGGGGGGAGGGTGAGAGGGAGAAGCAGACTCCCCGCCGAGCAGGGAGCCCGATGCGGGACTCGATCCAGGGACTCCAGGATCACGACCCGAGCCGAAGGCAGTTGCCTAACCAACTGAGCCACCCAGGCGCCCCTAATCTTTAGATCTTTTACAATGACCGTGTATGTATAACTTTTGTAACTTTAAAGTAAAATTTTAGCATTGCTTTTTAAAAAGAAAAAAATGGTTTCACCCCATTTGAGGTTTGTAGGATTAAATCTTCTAATATTTCCAATTTTGCCCAGTGTCTATTTCATTTGTTTACTCATTCATACATTCAAATATAAACTACAGTCCCATTTGCAAGATTATAATTTCACTGAGGAAAGACAAAATAAGGGGGTCTTGTTTTTGGGATGTGTGTGTGTTTAGTTAGCAAATGAATGACATAATGGTAAATATTCATGGAGATCTAGAAAAGGCAAATTTAGGTCAATATGTTGTGGTCTGCTAGCATCCTTGAGGAACACTTAATAAATCTGGACAGGATGAAGAGGAAAGAAAATTTGCTTGGAGAGAAAGGTGATAGGGATATTTAAAGGTAGAAAGGAGGATTATATATAGTGAACCAGTCCAACCACCTAGAGAAGAAGGCCCACAGAGAGGCTAGGTTAGAAAAGGAGGGTGGAGGCAGAGTGGGGAAACATTGTACTGTATTAAAAGCCACATAGTGTAGAAGAGCTGGGACTCTGGAGTCCCAGAGACCAGAGTTTCTAACCCTCTTATGCCACTTGCCCCTATGAGGATTTCAACCTCCCTGAGCCTCAGGAATATGAGGATAATAACTTTATAAAGTTATCATGAACATTAAGTACTTGAAGTATTTGTAATTTTCAGTGACTTGATAAACATTAACTATGTTTCATTATTTTTGTTGCATGCATGGCATTTAAATATTATCCAATAGGCCAGCATTTTCCAACTTGTATTCTATACAACTCTAGTTTTTAGATATTAAATGAGTTTGTCACATAGAAGAAAGTTCCTTGGACAGAAAATCTTGAGAAAATCTGAGTTAAATGTTATTACTAGAAACTGTAATATGCTAGTAGGCATTTACATTCTTTAAGGCAGCATATCCAAAACTGTTGTTTGGGGGTTTCTTCCTATAGAAATTTTGTTTCTCAGAGCACCTGTTAGAATTAGTGTTCTGCATGGGAACTACCACTAAAGGCAACCAAAAAGTCTTTGGTCAACAAAATTGCATGAGGTGCAAAATAGTGTCTGATTAAGTCTTGGGATTTTACACAGGCTTAAAAAAAAAAAAATGAATGAAAAGGTTTTTCAATAAGCTTGGCATTAGATATCAAGAGCCTGGACCAAAACTATCTGTTAGGAATTATAAAGAAAGGGACAAATGCAATGAAACAAAGAGAAAGGTCAGCAGAACTTAGGGAATGGCTGGGATGAGCATGAGGGGGAAAGGAAGTTAGGGAGAGACTGAGGTAAGGATGTCATCTCTACTCTAGAACAGTGAGGATGCAATTGACAGAAAGAAGAGACTAAGAGAAAGGAGACAACTTTTTAAAATTGATACGGTACTTAGAATTATGGTGGGATTTCCTGATGCAAATAGTAAGAAAATCACGGAAGAAAAACTGTTATCCCTGAAAAGAAGATTAGGGCTTAGCACAATGACTGCTATATGGTAGGCATTCAATAAATAAACTGTATTGAGAAACTCGAAAGGAGTCAGCACAGGGGTGACAGAGAAATCCGTGAAATGAGGACTTTCCAAGAGATGAGGTAACAAGAGTTCCCCTGAGCCTCTGATGTGAGAGAGGAATAGGTAAGCCATGAGGAGACCAATGCGAGAGCTAGAGAAATAGGCAGACACAGAAGAAAAGGAGTGATGATAGCCCGAGAACAGGAGCATTTCACAAGAGAGAAAGCAATCAGTAGGAAA